>NC_092642.1:63090635-63390635 GCF_039555335.1 Amphiura filiformis
TGAATATTTAAATATACCTTATATATGAATATTTAAATATACCTTTTCACACAATGCATAGGCCTAAATAAAATCATAGGCCCTGCACATGACAATCTCATAATAAAAACCTAATTATCTTGAAGTAGCAGTTAGGTGTGACTTGTACATAAATACTATGATCTGAATGTTAAAGCCTCTATGATTTGAAACAAGACTACTTTTGATTGAGGCCAATGTTTGTATATTAGATAATAAGCATGAATAATGTCAAAGGTCAGGCAACATTGCAAACACATAATAATTTGTGAAATGTGAGAAAGAGAGTGAGAGTATTATTTCCCAAACGAAAATAATACAACGCGAAGATATAATGACCCCTATTATTTATGCACAACATGCCACGTCTAAAATAATTAATTAAATCTACGATCCGAAAATATAAAACGGGGAACCCCCGTATTGATGCAATTAGCACATGTATATTGTATGCACTCCCAGTAATGTACCCGTGCTGTACACGCACCTTTGACCTCGAAGAAAGGCCATCCATCACCTTCACACGTAACCCACGCTGAATAAGCATGCACAGTGATGGAAACCATATTTAATTGCACAATAAAATAATTCACAACACCAAACTAATTCAGCTCTTTCTCACTTCCCACTTTATCTAGAAAGCTGAATTGCACACCATACTAAGGGCAAAAGGTATGCTGTCTGGTTTAGGACCTACGATTATAAAATACTATAATGAGAAATCATGATTTTGGAGGTGCATTTGAAACCATAAACGACAAGAATTTTGGATACAGGCGCTATGCATAACAATACACGTGCGAAACAATATGCCCCAAATCACCCAACTTACGTATGAAGAAAATCGTCCAAAACACATTTAAAAATTGATTTCACAATCTCAAAACCACCTCCACGCGTTCTATACACAATATCCTAATTTAATTTGGAACGATTTAATTCCGAAACAATTTTAATACTCTAAAAATAATAATTTTAAAAATACGACAAAGAAAAGCTGTATATATTCACCTGCAGCAAAAGATGAGAATGACACGCGGTCGCCCAGCCAGCCAGCATGTCGGATGCGCTGATTGGCTGACGGAGATAATTGATTGAATACGTACGGCGCGCTAATTGGCTGACGGAGATAATTGATTGAACCGCACATGGGCAGAAGCGCGGGTGATAATTAATTGAACCGAATATGCGCAGAGCGACCATAAATACGGGTTTATTTCTCCGTACAAGAAATCCCATTTAAAGGGATACACGCGACTTGGGGGGTAGGAAAATGAAAGGCGATTACCCAAATATAATATTATGTGTTGGCTTGATTTACCAATACCGTTTCACAGCCCCCCTCCCACAATGTGCCGTCCCTGGCACATGGACGCAAAAAAAACAAAACGGCATTGGTAAATGCTGCCTTATCTTAGTACTACACTACTCTACTCCTAGCTACATGGAATTGGCCTACGTCTTCAATCTTGAACTGCAGTCTTCATGGGTATCGTCTGTATTAGTCTGTCAGTTCTGACATCTGCGATGCTGGTTGTCCGTCATCATTAACCACTCGAATGTCTAATTGCTACCACCTTCTGAAGTATGTACGTCATGGTCATGGGGTTTGGTCAGTTCCTAAGTGGCATGCACTGGCAAGAAGAGACGGTTTGGTGGTAACCGTCACTCTACCCAGTAATCTTATTCAATTGAGAGAGTCTGGTGGTCCCACCACCTATAAATGTCTTCACTCGTCTATTCTTCTGACAAGTATCCTCACACTAGCAGCCACACACATACTTCCGGAACCATTGCACTGAACTTCCTCGTGCATACTCCTCCTCCTTGTGATTCACATTAACAGGGCACCACCACTCCTTGCTTTACGCATGATGATTGGTACGGGAAACGCTGACAGAACCAGAGGGAATGAAACTGTCAACTGGAGAGAACTGGAAGACCAATTACTAAACTCCCAAGGACATTCCATCGAAGCACAGACGCCAAAGGGACGGTCTCCCACTGGGAAGGATGATCAGTGCAGCATTTTATAGTAGCACAGCCCCAAGGGGAAAACATTCTTCAAGATGAGGATGACCAATACCACTCTCTCAGCAATGGCATTTTATCATCGTCCGTATCCAAGGTGCTAGTCGCCACACACTAGAGGCGGGGGAAGTTCTGCGCAGCATTTTATCACAGCTCCGTCAGCAAAGGGACAGTCCTCTACAAGATGAGGATGACCAATACCACTCTCTCAGCGACGGCATTTTGTCATAGTTCAGGCAGCAAGGGAACAGTCTTCTACCAGATGAAGATGACCAATACCGCTCTTTCAGCAACGGCATTCTATCCGTGTCCGTACTCATGGTGCCAATCGCCACTCACGTCTCACCCAAAGAATTTTTCCGTTTTTCAAGTCTAAGTACTGCCTGCTAGATAAATTACATACTTGTGTAACACTATTTTCACTGGATTCTTCTACCCCTCCCCTGAAGTTGCTTTTAGTGGCATTATTGAAACCGCTTAGGCTTCCGGCGTCGCCATCCCGGGTTTCACCGTGCCATTAGTCTCTCTGCTACTCCTCACTGTCCACTTCCCTCGACTTTCCCTAACTCTTCCTTCCGCTGTTCACTACTTCCCTCTCTTTTGCCCTCCTTTACCTCACCTACTGCTACTGTCCACTTCCTCGACTTCCCTAACTCTTCCTTCCGCTGTTCACTACTTCCCTCTTTTGCCCTCCTTTACCTCACCTACTGCCACCGTCCACTTCCCTCGCCTTTCCCTCACTCTTCCTTCCGCTGTTCACTACTTCCCTCTCTTTTGCCCTCCTTTACCTCACCTACTGCCACCGTCCACTTCCCTCGACTTTCCCTAACTCTTCCTTCCACTGTTCACTACTTCCCTCTCTTTTGCCCTCCTTTACCTCACCTACTGCCACCACCTTTTGTAGCACGCTCTCTTTCACCACCATCTACTCTCTTCGTAAGTCATGGTCATGGGAGTGTGGTGGCTCAGCTCAACTCAACTTGATTGCACTGGGATAGGACGGTCTGGACCTTTACTCCGAACCAAGTGTCCTTGACTCTACCAAGCTATCGTCGTCAATGTAACAAAGGAGTTCTATGATGTACAGACATCACCACCATCCAAATTTGGCACAACATTCTCTAACTCCTTGGACTATCATGGACTCCCTGTTGTCCTGACGACACTTCCATACTCCTATAAGGAAATAAGTGTGACGAGCCCCAAAGTACATTCTCCTGTCACGTCCGTCAAAAACACGTTATTTGAAGAACCATGCAGTCACGTTAACTCCACACTCAACCACCAAGATCACTGTTGAAGACATCTCCCAAATTATTTCAACCACACGTCTAATTTTACTTGAAATCACAACAACCTCAAAACAACTGAAAACACAACTGAAAACTGCAACAAAATTTATTTAAAACTCCTCCACACCTGACTACTCTGCATGGTTGATGACTTCTAGTTAGCTCTACTCTCTACCCATCTGCTCCACTGCCCTCCGGTACTCACTGCTCTACCATGCACCATTGGCCCCAGCTCACGCTCCATCACAGGGACCCCACACTTCCAAGGTTCCAAATTCAGTCCCTCGCATACTGTCATCCGTCCTGCACTAACAACCATTGGCTTACCACCCTACTCCTCTGTACACGCACCGCACCTCCGGGCAAGTTAGCCAACACCATGTAAGGCCCACCGGAATCTCCACCAACTCTCCCTGGTACCTGGTTACCACACACCCACACAAAAAGTCCCCAGGCTTAACATGAACACCTGGTCCTCTTGGTCTCAGACCATTATTTACTACACTGCGATCATGTGACACTGCAGCTCTCCTCACACCGTCCAAGTCAAACCCCCGGTACTGTAAGTAATCCCTCACGTCATCACCCATCCCCACCCAATAATAACTCTGCCTCACCACAGCCAATACATTCCTAATTCTTAATCCTCCCCAGCCCCGTTACACACAACTCCTCCAACACCTGCTCCTGTAGTCCCCCTGGTAACACAATCAACCACCTCGCCATCTTGCCATCCTGACTTTCCCATCTCCGGACCAAAACCCCCTCCTTCACACTCAATACCTCCCACTGTCTCATGTAACATTGCGGCACTACTCCCCACACTGGTTTTCTGCCCTCTATCTTCCCCTTCAACGCAGGGCCAATCACCCTATCTCGTAATTGCATGTCCCTTATGCTCTCCAAAGTAACTCCTCTCACACCTCCTTCTCCACTACTGCCCCCTCCCAGTCCTGATCTCCTCTCTGCACACTCCCTTTCGTCCTCCCAACTGCCTCCTTCTTCCTTAGCCTCCTATCACCTCCCTTGCTGCTCTGACTCTCTCCGACTACCTCAGTCGTGCCACTACTGACACTACTATCCCCCTCTACGGTCAACAGCCGAGACACACACTTTTGTCTCACATATACTCCTGCTGACACTGACCCCCTTGGTGGTCTATCAGCTGCCTGAGGGGCCCGTTGACTTTTGGACTCTACCTTCCATAGGGCAGTATCCCGCATCATCCTCTCAACTACTTTCAGTGAGGTGTCTATCGAGTCCATTCTCGCTTCCATCTCTGCCACCTTATTATCCACCGCCTCTGTTCCCACAACATGGCTATAACCCAATTTACCGCAGCCTCTTGACTTCTCTATTTTCAAGAATGACTCTACTTCCTCAGCTATACACACGGCAGCTTCCAACGTATCCGGCCTACCCCGAAACAGCTCCGCACGCAGTTCCTGATCACTCACCGCGTTCTTAAAATGGCGCCTCGCAATTCTGTCCCTCTCCAGTTTCTCTGTCCCTGGGTAGGCAAGTGCCATCAACCTCTTTATCTCGTGCCCTAAGGCAGCTAACTGTTCCCGTCTGGATAATTTTTGGAAATAACTCTCCTCACTCTCCCTAGGCCCAAACTCCTTCTGCAACAACGCCACTAGGTCCTCATAGGATATCTCTCTCGAATCTATATCATTTACGCTCAAAATCGCTAAGGCATCATCCTTACAACAGGTAAATAGCTGATACCTGGCCGCCTCCTCAGTCCACTGGTTATATGCCTTACACGCCTCAAAGTGGATAATAAAATCCTTCCACGGAGTCTTTCCATCAAACTCTAATGGTCTTTTCTCTGGCCTTACCTCGACTCCACAATCGCTAGACTCCCCATCACCGTGTACAGCAGGAGAACATGGGCCCTCTAACAACTTTTCTCTCTCCTCTATTTGGGCTTCCAATTCTATCAGTCCCCGTTCCCTTTCCTTCAATTCTACCTCCCATTTCTTTAAATCTGTCTGCCTCTCTCGGAACACCTGTTCACAAGTTTTCTTCTCGGTCTCAAACTTTGTGCGCTGCCTATTACTATTTACCCTGACAGCTGTCTCCTCCAATTCTTGAACCTGTCTGTCATACCCTGCCTTCTGAGCAATCAAATGTTCTAACTCCCTACTCTTCGTCTCCTCCCACACTTGAACTCCTCCTTCCCACTCCTCTCTCTTACGCTCCCACAACAATCGCTGATTCTCAAATTCAGCAATATCGCGCTCCTCCTTTTCTCTTAATTCTTGCACAACTCTCTCCTTTACTTGTGCTTCTGCTTCAGCCTTAACCTGCCTATCATGTATCTCTGCTATCCTCTCCTTAATTTCTCTTTATTCTCTTTCTTTTTAGCTTCTATCTCACATTTTTCGGTGCTCTTAATTCTCTCCCACGCTTTCATTTCTGCCTCAAAAGTAGCTCGTTGCTCCTCCAATTTCGCTATGTCAAGTTGTCTCTCGAATTCCCACGCCCTCTCTCTTCCCTCAATTTCAGCTTCCTTATCAGACACCCGGGATCAGACAAAGAACTCGTCTTCCGGTTCAACTCCCACTCCCGTCGATCATTTTGTATGTTGAGAATGTACATATCTTTCTCAAAGGCCGCTCGTCGCTCTTCCAATTCACTCTCTCTTTCTTCGAACTCGGCCTTCCGGACTGACAGGGCACTCTCCATTTCCTCGATCTCGGCCTTCTTGTCAGACAGGGCACTACCACTCTCACTGCTTTTGTTTTCTTCCCACGTCTTCGCTTCTATATCAACGGTAGCTCGTAACTTCTTCAATTCAGCCACTTCACGTGCCATCTCAACTTCCCACTCCCTCTCTCTTTCTTCAATCCTGGCCTTCCTTTCAGCCAGACTCGTTTCCCAGGCCTCCACCTGCGAATCAAAAGCAGCTCGCCGCTCCTCCAGTCCAGCTACCTCAAGTTCCCTATCACTTTCCCACTCTCTCTTTTTCTTCGATACTGGCCTTCTTGTCAGACAGAGCACTTCCCTCTCGTCCAACTCTCTTCTTCGTTGCTGGTTATACACCATCTGTTCATACACCTCCCTTCTCTCCTCTACGTTTCTCTTCTCCCAATACCCCGTCCATCTTATGCTCTCTCTTCATCGCATGCAACATCTCTAATTGAACACTGATCTTCTCTTGTGCCTCCCTCACAACATCATCAAGTGCTAACTGCCATCATCGTCATCCAATGGCCTCACATACGATCCAATTTCACCAGGGTCAGCTGTACTCTCAGCCACCTTAGTACTATCAGGGCCATCACATATTTTCTTAGCCTTATTATCACCCTCAATCTCCTCTGCCTCTCCTACTTTACTCCACTCTACAATGTCCACTTCCATGCCTTCTGAAAGTTATATGCCACTATCCTCCCCATCACTGTGCTCCAAATAGCGCCCAAAGTCCTCCTCTACTCCTGGTGGCATCTCCTCACTTCCCCCATCTCTATCTATCCTCTCAATTTTGCATTCCTGATGGCTACTCAAAGTCTTCTGGTGCCTTCTCCTACTTCTCCTCCCCAATCTCCTCCTACGACGACCTCCTCTACCTTCCTCCTCTACTCTCCCTGACATTGTAGTGCACCTATAGTACAGCTTATAATGCTCAATCCCACTTCTGACACCAATTTGTGGCGGGACGGCCGATTGCCAAGAGCAAGAATGTCTCAATGTGGTTTTTAAATAGAAACCTGGTTAGACTGTAACTTGGTATATGAAATGTCAGGTGGCCGGGTTGACACCAGTTCCCTAACAGGAACACGACAATTTTTGTATGAGACGTGGGCAAGTCGTGGGGGGCAGAACCCCACTGTCAGAGTATTTTTTTACAAACAGAAGCACATCTAAATAATCCTCCACGTAGGTCGTTCTCTCAATTATCCTCAACAATATAATATTTACTCCAGACTATAACATACATGACTCAGTCACACCCCTATACTTTAGCTTCCTACTACTTCCACTACCTCTGCAATGCTACCCAGCTAGCACCCTCTCTCATCTGCAGCAAAAGATGAGAATCAATAGGAAAAATGTGTTAATACAATTTAACATGAAAGGCCTACAAAAATGTAAGTTACTTTAGTACTAAATGAAAAATTGGGCATAGTAGCCCCGCTCAGCGCATGCTAATAGTAATGACACTTACGAACGCATGCAAGCATGTATTGGTAAAGTATCATCATAAAATCTATCAAAAAAATCCTATAAAACTACTTTTTGCCAAATGAAAATCTGGACAGCATGGCTCCCCTCTAGGTGCCGACCAGATTTTCGATAATACATAAAAAATGTCACACCTAAGGTATGCATCTTTATGTATCATCACCATTTCATAATACTCATAAAACAATATGATTCCAACAGACTGTGCCTATCATCACATACATAATAAAAATATACATGACTCACCAAATAAAATCCTCTCTTGTTTATAAAATATAAAACTCACCAAAAGGTACTCTACTCAGTGGATAGGCCCCAGACCTCCTCAATCCTCTGATGTCTTTTATAGGCATAAGATCGCCCCACGCGATATTACCCTTTACTCCGCAATCCTCAGGTATGTCTTAGGCATAAGATCGCCCCACGCCGATATTACCCCTTCCGGACCCCTTTACTCCGCAATCCTTTGGTATGTCTTTAAGGCATAAGATCGCCCTGCGATATTACCCCTTTACTCCGCAATCCTTTGGTATGTCTTTAAGGCATAAGATCGCCCCACGCGATATTACCCTTTACTCCATAATCCTTTGGTATGTCTTTAAGGCATAAGATCGCCCCACGATATTACCCCTTTACTCCGCAATCCTCTGGTATGTCTTTAAGGCATAAGATCGCCTCTACGCAATATTACCCCTTTACTCCAATCCTCTGGTATCTCTTTAAGGCATAAGATCGCCCTACAGCGATATGACCCTTTACTCCGCAATCCTCTGGTATCTCTTTAAGGCATAAGATCGCCTTACAGCGATATTACCCCTTTACTCCAATCCTTTGGTATGTCTTTAAGGCATAAGATCGCCCCACGCGATATTACCCCACTCCGCAATCCTTTGGTATGTTTTTAAGGCATAAGATCGCCCCACGCGATATTACCCCTTTACTCCGCAATCCTTTGGTATCTCTTTAATCACTAATTTTCATAAAAACATAGAAAACCTGCTGAAGCACTGAAAAACAAACCTCACGTGCACGGAACCATAACACATTTCTGTTGGAATCAATAATAAAATAAATAATAATCAATATACCATATCAATTCACCACATCTTTCCGTGAACGCTTAATATTCAAGCTTAAAGCCTCTATGATTTGAAACAAATTGTAATTTCGTTACAAGACTACTTTTGATTGAGGCCAATGTTTGTATATTAGATAATAAGCATGAATAATGTCAAAGGTCAGGCAACATTGCAAACACATAATAATTTGTGAAATGTGAGAAAGAGAGTGAGAGTATTATTTCCCAAACGAAAATAATACAACGCGAAGATATAATGACCCCTATTAATTATGCACAACATGCCACGTCTAAAATAATTAATTAAATCTAAGATCCGAAAATATAAAACGGGGAACCCCCGTATTGATGCAATTAGCACATGTACATTGTATGCACTCCCAGTAATGTACCCGTGCTGTACACGCACCTCGAAGAAAGGCCATCCATCACCTTCACACGTAACCCACGCTGGTAAGCATGCACAGTGATGGAAACCATATTTAATTGCACAATAAAATAATTCACAACACCAAACTAATTCAGCTCTTTCTCACTTCCCACTTTACCTAGAAAGCTGAATTGCACACCATACTAAGGGCAAAGGTATGCTGTCTGGTTTAGGACCTACGATTATAAAATACTATAATGAGAAATCATGATTTTGGAGGTGCATTTGAAACCATAAACGACAAGAATTTTGGATACAGGCGCTATGCATAACAATACACGTGCGAAACAATATGCCCCAAATCACTCAACTTACGTATGAAGAAAATCGTCCAAAACACATTTAAAAATTGATTTCACGATCTCAAAACCACCTCCACGCGTTCTATACACAATATCCTAATTTAATTTGGAACGATTTAATTCCGAAACAATTTTAATACTCTAAAAATAATAATTTTAAAAATACGACAAAGAAAAGCTGTATATATTCACCTGCAGCAAAAGATGAGAATGACATCATTGACATGCGGTCGCCCAGCCAGCCAGCACGTCGGACGCGCTGATTGGCTGACGGAGATAATTGATTGAATACGTGCGGCGCGCTAATTGGCTGACGGAGATAATTGATTGAACCGCACATGGGCAGAAGCGCGGGTGATAATTAATTGAACCGAATATGCGCAGAGCGACCACGAATACGGCCCGGGAATACGGGTTTATTTCTCCGTACAAGAAATCCAATTTAAAGGGATACACGCGACTTGGGGGTAGGAAAATGAAAGGCGATTACCCAAATATAATATGTGTTGGCTTGATTTACCAATACCGTTTCAATATCAATGTCACGTCCAAACAAATAGAGCTATTTATATGAAAGTCACAGAATAAGTAGGATACATGTGTGTTATTGTATTACACTAATTAAAATTAGATACACTGTACCCACCAAGTTTCATGCCCATACGACAGTTTTTACTAATTTGACCTCAGATGACCCCTGGTGACCCTGAAATGACCTTCCAAAATTTGGCTTTAAATGTTGACTGTACCCACCAAGTTTCATGCCCATCCAACAGTTTTTATTAATTTGACCTCAGATGACCCCTGGTAACCTCAAAATGACCTTCCAAAAATTTGGCTTGAAATGTTGACTGTACCCACCAAGTTTCATGCCCATACGACAGTTTTTACTAATTTGACCTCAGATGACCCCTGGTGACCCCCCGAAATGACCTTCCAAAAATGTGGCTTGAAATGTTGACTGTACCCACCAAGTTTCATGCCCATACGACAGTTTTACTAATTTGACCTCAGATGACCTCTGGTGACCCCGAAATGACCTTCCAAAAATTTGGCTTTAAATGTTGACTGTACCCATCAAGTTTCATGCCCATCCGACAGTTTTTATTAATTTGACCTCAGATGACCCCTGGTAACCTTGAAATGACCTTCCAAAAATTTGGCTTTAAATGTTGACTGTACCCTCCACGTTTCATGCCCATACGACAGATTTTACTAATTTAACCTCAGATGACCCCTGGTAACCTCAAAATGACCTTCCAAAAGGTCTGAGAAAATTTTATTTTACTTGTTACACATAAATTATGCAAATTAGGTACTTAATTACCATATTTTGCTTTCTCAAAATCTAATCAGGTCAAGAACCTCTGGCCCCGCTACTCCCCACCAAGTTACGTCACTGTACCCCATACGGATCTCCAGATAATCTGTTCACAAGGTTTTTTGCTTGATACGCATAAAATACGCATAAATTATGCAAATTAGGTACTTAATTAGCATATTTTGCGCTGAAAATCTAATCGAGACCCTCTGGCCCCGCTACTCCCCACCAAGTTATGTCACTGTACCCCATACGGATCTGCAGATAAGCTGTTCACAAGGGTTTTTATGCTTGATACGCATCAAATATGCATAAATTATGCAAATTAGGTACTTAGTTAGCATATTTTGCGCTGAAAATCTAATCAGGTCGAGAACATCTGGCCACGCTTCTCCCCCAAGTTACGCCACTGTACCCCATACGGATCTCCAGATAATCTGTTCACAAGGTATTTTGCTTATTATGCATAAATTATGCAAATTAGGTACTTAATTACCATATTTTGCGCTCAAAATCTAATGAGGTCGATACCCTTTGGTCATGCTACCCCCTATAAAGTTTCATCATCATAGCACTTCCGGTTTCAAGATAACACGTTCACAAGCTTTTTTCCGAACACACACCCCCACACACCCACCCCCGCCCGCACGGACACACACATCCCTGTCTGTGTTTGCCTCCAAACGTGGACATTGTGTTTTGCTATCTAACCGAGGACGTGTGTATGTTTTCATCGCCTAACCGTGGACTAAAATGGCGGATTTTTTGTGTGTATAATACGAAACGGAATTTTAGCCATCACCCTGCGGACGGTAGTTTTTACACGTGTGGTCCTCAGTTTCAGGCAAATAGCGTTTAAAGCATCTAGCATGCATTTGAGGTCTTTTGCAGCAGTTTGAGACCGAGGACAGTCCTCGGTTGGAAGTAGGTCCACAGTTTAGGGTGAAAATCTTGTGTGTGTCCTCGTTTGTCGGCAAACACGTACGCACACCATAGTGATTACTAAGTCTCTCCCTGAACATGTTCAGCGGAGACAAAAAGCAGTGTTTTCAAAGTTCCCAGATGAGCACGAGTACCCATGGAAACACAGAGTGCGGGAGCTGGGGGAAGTATAAACTTTGAGTTGATGTTGTACACCAGAGGATGATTTTTAAAAGCACTTCCCAACATTCCACTATGTTACCTGCGGTTAGCATAGCTGTGTGAGCGAACATGACACCACCACATGACGTACTGCAGCATGCATGGTTTAATTTGAATGTGTACAATTATATTTACATAAAAAATGCTGTGAAGATGCCAGTCGATTTCACATTTTATGTTATCTACAGAAGGTGTGAATTATCCTTTAAACACACATCACTTTTGTTCTGAAATCGACCAAGTAATAATGACACACGCACAATTCTAAAACAACATGTTTTGCACAGAGTTCAATGGGATTTGAAAAGTAAAGTGGCAGTTGAAACTCTAGTGATAACACTTTTGCAGTGCATGATGGGGCTTCCTTAAATCATCCTCTGGTTGTACACTGTGTGAATTTGATTCACACAGCACATAATGAGCATCATGTTGACACTGCAGCCATGTTATATCGTCTCATGCTTATAACACAGCTGAGAACCAATGAAATTGCTCAATTTTACTTAAGCATTTGATAATGCTTATTCTTATAAGGCTTAAAAAAGTTGATTTGCCTTTATCGACCGATCCAAAAATCTGAAAAACACGGTCGCTGTTTTTTTAAAAATTTGACTATAGGAAATGTCATATTTTGGATTATAATATTCAAAATATGTGTTTTATTTATGTTAAACTGTGGTATAAATGCATAAAATCATCAATTACTCACAAAGTCTGACTCAATTTCTGCATGAAAATTGTGTTCAGTCCTGTTTCCTGCATAGATTTGAATAAACTTTTCCCGTAGTATTTTCAATACTGAAGACGCGTACATTTGTAAAGTGCATAGTCTCTATTTCTCTGAAATTCTTTATGCAAAGTATTAGGCGTTACATCTTATTTTGCAGAAATTGCAAAAATAATAAATAAAAAAAAAATATATTGACCGACCGACCCAGGTGTTGGTACCTAAAGGGCAAGCCAACAATTTTTTATAGCCTTACATTAAGTCTCAATCACACCCACGGCCCCCAGACTCCACCATGCTTAGCTGGGTCAAGCCTTACATCAAGTCTCAATCACACCCACGGCCCCCAGACTCCACCATGCTTAGCTGGATCACAATTTGGATCTGGATTAGGCCACAATGGTGGCACCATTGTGTTATAGTAATCCTGCATGCGATCTAGGATCAGATCTACTACATCTGGATTTGTGTCCGACACATCAAACTTCTCGTGAAGGATCAGCTGATATATTGAATAACCAGACGCCTTTGTTGGGTAGTTCCACGGGTGAGATGGGTTTCAAACCTGATTCAGGGGTGGTTTCCACTGGGAAGCTCCTGGAGAAAGTAAGAAATAAAAAAATCAGAATTTATGCTAAATTTGTATCTTTAAACATATATTTGCAAAATATTCTGTTGTTCTTTTCATTGTTTCCAACCAAATTATGACCAATGCAAATTCAAAATCTGGTATTACAAGGATGGTGGAACAAAAGTAGCAGCAAAACTGGAAAAGAGCCAAGAAAAAGGTAATATTTGGAAACAAATCCATCAGCTATCTAAAACCATTTAAAAAAACTTTACTTGTACCATAATAGAGCTTAAATTGGTGAGGTACTTAGAACTTATATTGGGAAATTGACTTGTAAATATCAAGGGGTAGTACAAGAAGGCCCTACCTGCAATAGCTGCCAGGTGTACAATATAGAATGCAAACAAAAATTGTCAAATGTCTGTAGGGCAGCTATTTCAGATAGCCATCTTGCACGTTTGAAGAAAATCTACATCCTAAACCAATAGGGTTACCCTTACAGCAGTGGACGCCGTCACCAGTATTTCTAAAAGGCTGCTAGAATAAGAACACTTTTAATGCTATTTTCTTGCATACTGAAGAAGCCTGATTACATTTTTAAAATAGCCGAGTGGGAGGGTTTTCAATGAAATATTTTTTGTGTAAAAACTGAAGCATCATAATGTATAAAAAATATTTGAATATTAACTGTACATCATATACAGGGTGTCCCAGAATGATTTATACCGGGAAGGTGGAATTTTTTAGGTATGAACAGCATTTCTATTGGTCATATTGCTTTACATTTTAAGTTCTACATATATTTAGCTTTCTCAGATTTTGTAGATTTTAAAAATTGGACGTTTCTAGTAGAAGTTAGAGAGGATTGCGTAAAAATGGTGAATTGCAAGTTCTGACAAAGCAGCCTATTTTGAAAATCTGAAAATTGCTAACCGTGCAGCACAAAGTTATTTGGAAATGTTTATGCAGTATATTTGTTGTGTCCTGTTCTTACTTGTACTAAATAGTAGATATACTCGTTTATTTATGATGTTACGAAGCAATCCTTGTATGGAATAAAGGATTTGGTACGCTTGAGTGACCTTAAACTATTCTTTCTTTGGTGGCAGTTTTGAAGCCAATTATTTATAAACGTATACAGAAGGTTCGTCCGTAGTGTCACAGTATGCATTTATGTCAACAGTATATGGGCAAACCCGCAACTACTTAAGGAAGAAGATTAAAACTTACTGCGGGGGATCCTTGAGGAAGTTATATCCACTGTAATAATGACATTTTTGGGTAAAAATTAGGGTAAAAGTCACATAAAAAGTATGTTTTTCAACCTAAATATCTGATGTCATATTGAAATGTTTCACTTAATCCCATATCAAGAATTATTAAGCATTGTAGAGCTTACAATGCTTAATATAATTTGGTGTATTTCCTATCAAAGAATGTAGGATTGCTCCAATATATTGTACAGTGCGGCTGGACGATGGTGATAAAGGATTCATGTGTTATGATGCCTTTGCCCCGGCCTTTGCACTGTAAATTACACACATGCAGTTTTCGTCCCTTTTCAGTAATAGCAATGTCACGAGAAAACGAATCAAGCCATTTCCATGAAAGTTACAGAATAAGTAGGTGATATATGTGGCATTGTATTCCACTTATTCAGATTAGATACTCTGTTGACTATATATTTTTGATATTTTGTTCAAACACGGTATAGATCATTCTGGGACACCAATTGTATGCTGATTTGTGATACCCAATGGTGCTAAAGTTTATGTGGTTTAGAAAGCAGAGAATTTTATTTCAATTTTATATACGCCAAAATATTTTCTGAATTTAGCGGAAATTAACACTAAATTGATGGTTAAGATCTTATGTAATTTTTACGTAGGTCCCAACTAAAGATTACTGTTTCGTCTTTATGGGAATCTAATCTTTTAATATCTGAAAGAAACTTTGGGGACCTACATGGACTTCTACCATAAATTGCATAAATCCAGAACTAGATGGATCGCGGTTCTCGGATGTCGCGGTTTTCGACGCCAAGCGTCGACCGTGATGCCTCCACTAAAGGGAGTGATGTGGCACGTATTCACAAGTTGATACAAAGCTGGGTGACCCCCGATGACCCCAAAATGACCTTCCAAATATTTGGCTCTAAATGTTGACTGTACCCACCAAGTTTCATGTACGTATGACAGTTTTTACCAATTTGACTTCAGATGACTCCTGGTTGACCCCAAAATTACCTTCCAAAAATGTGGCTCTAAATGTTGACTGTACCCACCAAGTTTCATGCCCATCCAACAGTTTTTACTAATTTGACCTCAGATGACCCCTGGGTGACCCCAAAATGATGTCCAAAAAATTTGGCTCTAAATGTTGACTGTACTCACTAAGTTTCATGCCCATATGATAGTTTTAACTAATTTGACCTCAAATGACCCCTGGTGACCCCAAAATGACCTCCCAAAATTTGGCTCTAAATGTTGACTGTACCCACCAAGTTTCATGCCCATATGATAGTTTTTACTAATTTGACCTCAGGTGACCCCTGGTGACCCCAAAATGACCTTCCAAAAATTTGGCTCTAAATGTTGACAGTACCCACCAAGTTTCATGCCCATCCAACAGTTTTTACTAATTTGACCTCAGATGACCCCTGGATGACCTTGGATGACCCTGAAATGACCTTCCAAAAATTTGGCTCTATATATTGACTGTACCCACCAAATTTCATGCCCATACGACAGTTTTTACCAATTTGACCTCAGATGACCCCTGGGTGACCCTGGATGACCCCAAAATGACCTTCCAAAAATTCGGCTCTAAATGTTGACTGTACCTACCAAGTTTCATGGCCATATGACAATTTTTGCTAATTTGACCTCAAATGACCCCTGCATGTTCTGCTCTGCCTGGGGTCAAGATGCACCCACCCACCAAGTTTGAGGAACATGCGACCCCTAGTCTCAGAGAAAAGAGGTAAATAAGGAAAATGAGCCCCCTGACCTCAAATGACCTTTTACCTCAGTATATGACCTTGAACCTCACCCAAAAAAAGTAGCCAGAGTTTTTGACCATGACCCACCTATCCTGAAAATCTGAAGTCAATCCGCCCATCCATGCCGAGATATGGCATCCGGACGGAAGCACGGATGGACGGAAGGACGGACATTGCAAAAACAGTATGCCTCGCGGTGGAGGCATAAAAATGGTAGGCTCCAATATACTGACCCACATGTATATAGGAGTAGCACATGGCCCGGCGAGTGAAAATCAATATTATGTATTGTGCATGTATGGGAGGCCCATTGTCGGATTTCTGTATGTAGAACACACAGTTATCAACAATTGAGCGATATCAATACACATTAATGTTTTTAAGCAAATAAAATTCCAAAATATGGTACATTTTCTGTCTTTGCTTGTCACATGGTATATGTTGAAGTTGCGATTATATGTTCAAAAAAGTTTCAAGATGGATACCAACAAGTTAGGTGGCCGAGTGGTCTAAGGCGCTAGGCTCATTCAGAATTCACGATAGCGGTGCGGCGTGAGTTCGAGCCCCACCTCTGCCAAACTAAATTTCCCTTAAAAAAAATTTCATATTATGTTACGGAAATGTGGCTGGGAGAATTTATGTATGACGAAGAGTGGTGTGGGTTACATACCCTCTTAAATTGTCCTCACAGGGAGTGTGAATTTCAATCTGTTGTCGTGAAAGATGCAGTTTCAACCAGTGTTTCTCTCAGCTGCGGAGTACCGCAGGGATCGGTCGCTGGCCCGTTACTTTTCACCATGTACAGTGCCCCTATGCAAGATCTTATATCAGCACATGGTGTGCATACTATGGTGTATGCAGACGATACACAACTATATATGTGTTTCCACCCTGATGATCGAGCTCAGGCTATTGAAGTGATGGAAAACTGCATTGCGGATGTGAGATCATGGGCCGTTGCAAATAAATTGGTCCTTAATAATGCCAAGACCGAACTCATCCATGTCACTTCCCGCTTCTCGAACAGACCTGCTACAAACATATCGCTTGTAATCGGGGATTCCGTGATTAATCCTTGAAGTGGTGCGCGCAATCTTCCACCTGGGAACCAAGGGAGAACAGTGCCAGTGCATTGATTGGTCACCCCAGGTTAAATAAGAAATAAATAAATAAATCTAGGCGCTGTAATGGATTCTCACTTTTGTATGAAAGAGCACATCGACAGCATCTGTAAATCTGCCCTAGTTGCAATTCATAGAATCAAATTAGATACTATCTTGACGAGGTCAGCACAGCGAGATTAGTTCATGCATTTGTTACATCAAGGATCGACTCCAGCAACTCTTTATTATACGGCCTTCCAGATAGCTATATCTCCAAGTTGCAACGAGTTCAAAACACTGCAGCCCGGCCCGTCACTCGCACCTCCAAGTATCAACACATTACTCCTATTCTACAAGCACTTCACTGGCTTCCTGTCCAACAGCGAATAATCTACAAGATTCTTCTCATGAGTTCATCTGGCACTACAATCCTAGTCGCAAACTTGGTTCATCTTCTAAATCGCTTCTCTCAGTCACATTGTCGTCCAAGTATTATGGGCAAAGATCATTTGCGTTCGCTGCACCGTTTCTTTGGAACACCCTGCCACATAGCATTCGTTCTGCTAACTCACTGCACTCTTTCAAGCGACTTCTGAAGACACATCTTTTCATTGTTTGATTCATCTGTGATTTTGTTGTTATATATTATGTTTCAATTTGCAGAGGGTGGTGTGCTAGAAACCTCTCCCCTCAGCAGGGTGTTGTGCCACCCCCATTTCGCGTTTTAATAATCGGCATATGTTGTTGTCGCTGCAGGTCTCGCCAACTCCTTTTTAATTGTATTATCATGTTTGTTCATGCTGAGGGTGATGTGCTGGTAACCTCTCCCCTCAGCAGGGTGTTGTGCCATCCCGTATTTCACGATTTGCATTTCTTGTTATAATTTGTGCTGCTTTACTTATTATGTTTCTAGCTGAGGGTGACGTGCTGGCAACCTCTCCCCTCAGCAGGGTGCTGTGCCACCATCATATTGCTGTAATTCCATGCTGAAATATTTCTTGTTCTGTCTGTTTTGATCTTATTCGCCATTTAATAATTATTATGTTTTTATATTGATCATGTTGAACTTTGTTTTTGCTATAATGGACTGTAATATAATAAAGGTCTTGTGTTTATATTGCTTATTGTATGCATATGTTTGGCTACCATGCGTCTTTCACTTGGTTTGGGACCCTTTGCTCGTTCTTATTTGTTCTCCATTCCTTGTGAGGGATGCTTGGTGTAGAAATGTAGTTTGTATTTTAAATGATTCATATGACCAATCTGTTTCATGTAAACTCTCAAGGTTCAAAGCTCTGAGTGAGGAAGATGTTGTTGATTTGGTGAATAACTCTAATGCCAAAAGTTGTTTGCTTGACCCTCTGCCAACATGGTACCTTAAGCAACACACTTCTGTTTTTATACCTGCCTTAACACATGTGATAACTTTGTCTACAGGTATATTTCCAAATATTCTCAAACATGCCATCATCAATCCCATCATAAAGAAACAGTCTCTTGATCCTAATGATCTAAAAAATTATCGTCCTGTTGCTAACATCCCATTCTTGTCAAAACTAATTGAAAAACATCTTTTCAGGTGCATTAATGAACATATGGAAGAGCACAATCTAGGTGAGGAGCTTCAATCAGCTTACCGATCAGCACACAGTACCGAAACTGCACTCCTACAAGTTAAAACTGATATTATGTCATGTCTGTATAATCAGCAAGGTGTGTTCCTGGTCCTGTTGGACCTATCTTCCGCTTTTGATACGGTTGAGCATAGCGTACTCGTCAGAAGAATGGCAAATGAGATCGGCCTCTCTGGGACTGCACTAACGTGGTACAAGTCATATTTTGCTGAAAGATTTACTAAAGTGTGCATTAACGGTACTTTCTCAGACTCACAAGACATGAATTATGGACTCCCACAGGGCTCCATTGTTGGACCGGGCTCATTTAAGATCTATACCATACCTATTGGCCGTATCATCAGAAAACATCAAATGTCATTTCACATGTATGATGACGACATTTAACTTTATACCAGTTTTAATCCTGCGGACACATCTTCCATTCAAATTGCTCTTTCACGGCTAGCTACGCCACTAAGGAAGAAGGATAACAACCAAACACTGAGCTTATGTCGATAAGTGAAACACATTTATTGTATGATAACAGCCATGAGTTGGCAAGGAAGAATGAAGTGGTAAACTGAGCTCGTAGCCCAAAACCTAAACTAAGCCCATCCACCTGGGAAGGGAACCAACATGATGGCGTAACCACTTTTTTTTTTTCTCTTTCTTGATCTTATAAGTTCAAACGTGGGAAGAAAGTTCAAAACAGTACTTATTGGCTTGAGTCCTGGGTTGAAAAGCCGACTGAACTTTCGGCAAAACAGTCGCGACAATCCAACTTACGCGGCATGCAAACATATTTACAAAAAACACTGATTTACCACCGCAAATTAGCGGGGTTTTCTGTCCAACAAGAGTATACAAAAGTTATTTGATGGACTAGAACTCCATCACAAAATCCTTAAGATGAGATGGTATGTTGCGCTGGCGCCCTGAGCGCCTAGGGGTACATGGGATTGGAGATGGGTCAGAACCGTCCTCAATGCCACTGGTAGTTGGACCAACGGGGTTGGTGATTGGGGAGGTGCATGGAGCCTCATTCGGAGGAGGGTGTACAAAGTTAATGTCACTTGCACCATCACTGTGAAGATCAGAGCTATCATTGGCTGAGTCTATAGCTGGGGTTGACAGTTCCAGTGGGATGAGGGGTGGGACAGGTGGTTCTGGTAACCGCTCTATGGCCGTGTCTTCGTCGCTGCGTAGTCTACAGTTGGTCTAAATCTAGTCTCATGCGAGTACGCTGCTGAGTTGGGACCTTGTAGCACTTCGGACCTCTTAATGCGATAGGAAGCATTTCTTAATTGGGATCCCACAAACTTGCGAATGTTGCACCACTTGTCGTCGACAGACGTAATCAAATACCGGTTTCTGGCATGCGACTTGTCGCGATCTGAGTAAAGGTACACTAAATCGCCAATGTCAACTTGTGTCATGGGGGCTACTGTCCAGATGGTACCTTTGAGTGCTCACTAGAAGGGTGGTTGGATTTGCGAAGCTTGTGCTGCGACTGGATCATCTGTTGGTCGTGGATTGGGATCTGTTTATTGGTGAACTGATCACGCTGGAACCACATTTCTCGTGCTGACAGCCCACGTGACCTAATGCGAGAGTTCAAGTTGGCTGTGGCGAGTGAGAGCGACAGTTGTGTTGCAGGACCTCCTATTGGGTCGAGACGAACAAGTTCATCTTCTAGCTCACGAACTGCTTTCTCTGCAACTGGGTTCTTATTAATGTTCTTGATGCGACCTATTTCAATAGTCAGGCGATGGTACTTGAGAAGCTTATCCTGGGCAAGGCATGCAAAGCCCGGGCAGGGTCAGTCTTGCGGATAACTGCGGGTGGACCATCTAGCGGACGAAGCTCAATACATAAGCGGATCAATGCATCGCGAAGGGTATCATGGCGCTCATTATCAATAATGCATGAAGACGTGTAGGAAGTGGTGGTTTCGCGTAGAACAAGAATGAACTGGCGATTGCGTCTGATGACATCTGCAGCAAACGATATGCCTACTGCTTCTGGGGGGTCGCCTGTGGATTGGGTCAGGAGGGTATGGGGAGCGGTGCGAAGAGAAGCGCACTGGTGGCATCCAGACGTAACTTGGTCTATGGCTTTGTCCATGTCTAATGCATAGAAGTAACGCTGCATAACAGAAGCAAGTTGATGACGGGATGGATGGTCTAATTGGATGTGAAGTGCCGTCAGAAGACCATTAAGAACTTGGCGGGGCACAATGATGCACTCGCGTGTGGGAGACAGCGGTTGGTCACGATGGACAACAAGAAGTCCATCTTTGGCGATTACAGCAACATGAAGGTACCGCTTGATGTCTTTGACATTAGTTGCTTTCTTGGAAGGGCGTGTGCCTTGGATTAGGTGGGCATGGCTTCGCCTCAAGTCAGAGCATTCTTGCTGGATAGAGGACCAAGCTGTTCTGCTGGTGAACGGGAGTTTTGCATTGCCGGACAGAATGTCATGGGCTGATATGCGGAGAACTGTAGCTTCTTCCTCCCGTTTCACAAAGCTGCAGATTTGGCAAGTTGAATCAGTGCAGTCTGGGGCATTGCGACTGGCAAAGTCAGAGGGAATATTAGCGGAACCAGCAAGGTGGCGGACAGAGGCTTGATAACGGCCGACTGTAGAGAGAAATGTAGATACACGAGGACTAGCCGAGAACTCTCCGCGACAAAGTTTCTCAAATGCTTGAACGCAGGGTTTGCTGTCCGTCAGAATACAGGCATGATGACGTGACTGGATAATGTATGGACTAAAATGTTTTGTCGAGGCAGCAATGGACAGAGCTTCGACCTCACAGGGTAGCCATGTGGGTTGTCGAGCCCGTAACTTGGCACTAAAAAATCCAGCCAGATGTGGTTTACCATCACGAGTAATATAGAGGGTGGAACCAATACTGTGCTTCTTGACAGAGCCATCAGTGACAATCCACAATTGGTCATTTGGTTGTGGAAGAGTGATGGTATATGTGGGGAAGCGAGTGCTGCTTGAGCAGTTTGGAAGGCTGAGCGAAGGTCATCAGACCATGCTATCTTGTCTTTTGACTGGAGCCCAGCAACTGCTTCATCTAGCGGGCTGAGCAGCTTGGCACAATTGGGAATAACTCGGGATAGGATATTGAATGCACCAATGAATGATCTTAGGCCACGAACCTTCTCTGGGGGAGAACATGTGCTGAGGGTGGCCACCCGATGTGGACTTGCCTGAAGAGTTCCATCAGACCAGATCCATCCTAAGATCATGGCGCTCTTTGGACATATTACAGTCTTAGATGCAGAGAGACGTAGTTTACATTTGTATAGGGCTTGAAGAACTAATCTCCAATTATGGAGAAGTTCTTGCACTGTGTTTCCACCACAGTAAAGATCATCAGCGATCTTAGCGACAACACCTTTTCCAGGAGGTCACCCAGAACGCGACACATGAGCTCCTCCAAGGCAGTCTCAGAGCCAGGCATGCCCATGGCTGATCTTGTGTAGACGCGACTCCACGAAAAGGTGTTGCAACACCACAATATTTCATGGATTTACGGGACAGTGGGATCTGGTAAAAGGCACTTGTAAGGTCTGTGGCAATGAGATGCTTCCATTTAGCGATGGTACGGAGGGTTGAATCAACATCTGGCATGAGTGATGGTTGTGGTTTGCTATATCTGCCAACATCAGCAAATGCCGTAACAAGGCGGAAACCACCCTTTGGTTTCTTGATCAAAAAGGATGGATTCAAATACTCAACTGTAAGTCCAAGATCTTCAGGGCGGCGAATCGCCTTGTGCTTCAAGTTCATCGAACTTTTGTTGCAGATCCTGAAGTTTATCATGAGCATATTGGGGAAGACGCCCCTTACGTTGCGGTGGCTGTACGGGACCCATATTGACAACTGCCTCAAACGGGCCTGCGGCACCATTGTAGCCAGGAAAGGTTGGATCAAACACTTCGTCGTATTCTTCGAGGAGACTGCGAACTTTGACTGATCATCAGGACAAAGCGTATTGCCTTGATCAATGGAAACAGAGGCAGAGAATGTGGTTGATGGGTGCACATTTGCGGGGGCATGTTGTGTTACTGGGCTTGTATTCATAGTCTGGGGTATGAAAATAGCACGTGTTTGGCCAAATTGTTCATGGCGTTTCAGGATCAATGGGTCATGAGTAAGGTTGGGGATACGGATCTTACCAGCCACGCTGTGCACAAGACTTGGCTGAGGCCACAACTGGCTTGGACTGAGGGTCTTGGCAATGCAGGCATCCGTGCGGGGTTCAAGAGCAAAGGTACAGTCGTGCTCTGAAATATCTGGAGGGAGGTCAATCTCAATAAATTCATCAGGCCAGATGGTTGTTGTGCGGGTGGGTGCGCGTAAAACATGGGCACGTCGCACAGTGTGGTGATTGGAACGTGAGGGTTTACTTCCATAGAAGAACATGGTTCCATCACTGAGACTGATCTGGCGCTTTGCAGGTCGGATGGTGATATCATTCACCTCCATGAATGGGATTCCTGCAAGGACGTCCAACGTCCAAGTTTTGAACAACTAAACCTTCAAACAGGAAGGATTTTCCCTGACGAGTGAATGTGAGGGTTGTCTCACCAGTGACAGTTAATGGAGAGGAACCATCTGCTTGATGGGCCGACTGTGAACTTTTGTGAATAACGGCGTTCATGGACTTGGCAGCGCTTTCGCGAATTAAGTTGCCTTCGGCTCCACTGTCTATCGTGATCCTAGTAGTATGGTGATTGTAAAATGCGTCAAAGTCACGGAGACTGGCGGGTTTGAACGCGATGTGTGGCTGGTGCATCTGTATGTTGTTGGTCATCTGGAAACTGTTCCACAAATGCGCATGTCATGTCATCAGGATCAGGCTCCTCTTGCTCATCAAAAATGTTTGCAACTTGGCGTGCGCGTAATATGTACTTTCTGTCCCTATCTGGAAGAAATGTACACTCACTGAGAAAGTGGTGGAAGTCTGCGCGACCGACTTGTTTGCATAAGGGACATGATTTGGCGGGTTTGGATCTTGCTAGGGTCATGCGAGGCTTACCGGCTGGTGGGGCTTGGCGGTGATACTGTTGTGCTTGGGGCATAGTGGTTCGCATGGAACGTGCATTTTCTGATGACTGTAGTTCATCCAGAAGCGAGTCCAGCGCCTGTGATATTTCTGGCTTGATGGAAGCGAGTGTTCGCGACCGAGCTCTGTTCCATAACGTTGTTTGACGAGTCGGGTAGATCAGAATGAAGCAAGCGTAACCAGGTGAGGACTACAAAGTTCTCTAGGGAAGGGAGAGTTCTTCGTCTTCTGTGACTGCTTGACCATGGTGTGTGATTCCTCCACCCTGAACCAACAGGTTGTCCTCTACGAACGGCATTAATCGTTGGTATAGGTCTCCGGGCGTTCATCTGGGGTGAGGTGTATGTTGGCAAAGTCAATGAAGTGACCCCCAGTACTTTGAAATCCGTGAGTGGAGTCTGATAGTCTGCCAAATATCGTTCAGGGACTTTGAGGTTTTGACGATGGTGCTACGTGAAATAATGGGACAATAATTTGCAATTTGTCCTAGCATCAGGTCGAGCATAGTGCTCTTCTGGATGGCAGTCAGTCTTTTGGCTTCTGGAACGTCTGCACCGTCATTTGTCAATCCACGTTGAGGAGATGTCTTGGACTTTTTGCCCCACTCGTAACCTTCTACTAAGAAGGGAGCAAAGTTTTGGTCTAGTGAAAGGGTGTATTGCAAGTTTTGCTTCCAGTTTTCAAATGAATTCACAGTTTCAGTCTTGCTAAGGCACCATTGCTTTGGCGCATCGATTTGTTGTAGCCATGATGTCAGGTTTACACTCACGAGAAACTATAAGTCAGTGTCATTAAACAGCTCTGTACTAGCTGGCTGGTTGTCCACAAATTGAATGTGAGTGTTCTTGTAGCATGTGTTTATAAGCTTACCTACAGTAAGCTTAAAGGCAAGCAAAGTTATAGCACTGCACTGTACTTGTAGAACAGAGTTATGACTATGGAATCGTTTCTCAACGCTGCCGCCACGCCACTAAGGAAGAAGGATAACAACCAAACACTGAGCTTATGTCGATAAGTGAAACACATTTATTGTATGATAACAGCCATGAGTTGGCAAGGAAGAATGAAGTGGTAAACTGAGCTCGTAGCCCAAAACCTAAATTAAGCCCATCCACCTGGGAAGGGAACCAACATGATGGCGCTACTTGTATCTCCGAGATCAAACTGTACGACAATGAACATGCTCATGTTAAATGACACCAAAACTGAGTTTTTTGTTGCCGTGTCGAGAAATAATAAGCTCAAGATGCCTCCAGTTCACCTCGATCTTGGAACTGATATCATCCATCCTTCCGATACTATACGGAATTTGGGCATTTTATTTGACACGCACATGCTTATGTCACCGCATATATCCGGACTTTGTAAATCGATTACTTTTCAGCTCCGCAACATATCTCGTATTCGCCGGTTCCTGGACACAGACTCCTGTCATCACATTGTTAGATCTATGGTACTTTCTAGCTTAGACTACAGCAATGCTCTTCTGTTAGGATCCAACAAAACAGATATTGCCAAACTTCAACGGTTGCAAAATTGGGCTGTCAAACTTATTCATCACGCTGGCAAGCAAGACCATGCCACACCATATGTGACCGTCCACGGCGAATGAGCCGTAAATTCCTCCCCAGTCAATTTTGTTTTATTTCGTGTTTAAAAATAAACATCATAAACTTAAAAATGGAATATCATTTGACTTCAAACGATATCCAGAAGCGGGGTTATGGTTTGTTAAACTTTGCTCCTTCAACAAAATTATAGCTTTTTACGTTTTTACATGTGTCTCTTTTTCCACATTGTTGGCAATAAATATCAAACAGTCATAATTGGCGGTCATTTCAAATCATCCCCAAGTCAACGAGGTTTAAGAAAGTTCTCTCATTGTTAATTGTTGGTTATGCATACCTGTACAAAATACAATGCCTGGTAACCCACCACTTGAACAGGATTTAGCAATATAAGCAAACAAAGACCAGAGCTATTAAAAGTTCTATCGCCATCTATAAAGGTAGAAGCTTATTATCCACTTCAACAATAGGATTATTGATTAGTTTTTGACTATCGAAATGAGACGGATGTCGGGCCAGCTTAAGTTACCGATGAATCCGACCGTCGTACACATTTTACACCGTAACTCAGAATACAAGTTAGGGAATTTACGGCTCATTTGTGCTGCCAGGTCACATATATCAAGGCTCAATATTGGGGCCCCTTCTTTTTATTTTATTCATACATGATCTTCCCAATGCAATCAACAAAAGTAAGGTTGTCTTATATGCTGACGACACTGCAGTTTTGTTTAGTTCAAACAATAAGTCTGAAATTGAGCATGGTTTAAATCAAGATCTAGACCATATTTCTAAATGGATGAACACCAACAAATTAACACTTAATGCCTCTAAAACAAAGGTTATGACTTTTGGAACACACCAAAGAACTAGAAAAATGGGTGACTTGGAAATAAAAATCAATAATGAAACTCTTGAGAATGTGAATGAATTTAAATATCTTAGTATGTGGTTTGACCCATAACTTAAATGGGATAAGCATATTGAAAAATGGCTGGCAAAATATCACAAAAACTTGGTGTTTTAAAACGGTTAAGTTGGTATATTGATCAATACACTCGTAATATTTTATGTAATGCTATCATCTTGCCTCACATCGACTACTGTTGTACAATTTGGTCAACTGCCGCAAGTAAATATATTAATCAGATTCAAGTCTTACAGAACAGAGCAGCCAGACTGACTCTTGGGTGTAAAGTTAGGGATTTACATGTGAAGGCCTAATACAATACTTCTTCATAAGTATCGTTCAGTTAAAAAGAAGTATAAGAAACTTCTTAACTCTAAAAGGTCTCAATTTCGTTCTGCTATTTTTAATGCTCTTGATAATTTAGAGGAACAAAATCCTAAAGCTTTTTGGAAACTTTATAAGGAATTGTGTGATAAACCAAGATTATCTGGTAATAACTCAATTACGCCAAATGAGTGGTGGAATCATTTTAACATACTAATGAATCGTCATCTTCCGCACTCTGATCTTGATTTTGAAGATCAGATCAATAATTTTTGGGCTACTCATCAAGATATTTCTTTTAATGACTTAGATTTTACTATTACATCTGCAGAAGTTTTGACAGCAATTGCTCAGTTGAAAAATAATAAATCTCCTGGTCTTGATTGTATTAGAAATGAAATGCTAAAATGTGGCAGTTCTACTCTTGCACCCTTATTGGCTAAAATCTTTAATTTGATTCTTCTAAACGGTCAATTTCCCGAATCATGGAGAGTGAGTACACTTACTGTTTTACATAAAAAGGGCGATAAGTGTAACCCCAAGAATTATAGGGGTATTGCTGTCTCTAGTAACCTTTGCAAGTTATTCTGTTTAATTCTTCATAAAAGATTAACAGTTTTCACTAATGATAAGAATATTATTGCTAAAGAGCAGATTGGTTTTCAAAAAGGGTCTCGTACGCAAGATCATATCTTAGTACTCAAGACTGTTATTGACAAATATATCTCCAAACTGAATAATGTGTATGTCTGTTTTGTTGATTTTTCTTCTGCTTTTAATACTATATGGCGTAATGCTCTTATATTTAAATTATGTGAAGTTGGTATTAGTGGTAAATGTCTTAAGATTATTCATGATATGTATACTGCTGTTTCTTTTGCTGTTAAATGCGAAAATAAGATTACGGATACTTTTAATACATCAGTTGGTGTTAAACAAGGTTGTGTATTAAGTCCTTTGTTCTTTAATATTTTTCTCCATGATCTCCCAAACATTTTTGATAACATGTGTGATCCTGTTATTTTGAATGAGTCCCCTTTGAATTGTTTAATGTATGCTGACGATTTAGTTATTATGTCCACAAGTGCCTCTGGTCTTCAAATTGCTCTAAATAAATTGCATAACTATTGCTCTCGTTGGAAATTAAGTGTTAATATTAATAAAACTAAAATTATGATTTTCAATAAATGTGGTCGGTCAATAATAAAAGACCAATTTATGTATGGTTGTGTTCCAATTCAATTCTGTAATGAGTATAGTTACCTTGGAATAATCTTCACTCCATCTGGTTCTTTCTTGACTGCCATTAACAGCTTGAAGGATAAAGCAAGTAAGGCTTTCTTTAAAATTAGGGAAAATCTTTATGGTAGTTCAATTAAATGCAGCTTTAAACTTTTTAATACTCTGTTAAGACCTATATTAAGTTATGGTTGTGAAATTTGGGCACCTTTATTACTTAAGGGTCTCAAGAATGGTAATTTTATTAATATTTGTGATAAATTAAGCAGTGAATCACTTCACATTAAATTCTGTAAATTAATTTTAGGTGTCCACCGTAAGACTACTAATAATGCAGTGCGAGGTGAATTAGGTAGTCACCCTCTTTTGATTTTTATGTTGTCTCTCTCGTTAAAATATTGGTGGAAATTAAATGATGATTGCCTTAAGGGATCTGATTCACTAGTTATTCATGCCCTTATTGATAATCGTTTGGTTCAGAATGCTAAGTATTTTACATGGTCAAATGGAATTAAAGCGATATGTAACTACACTGGTAATATTGATATTTGGGATAAACCAAATATTCTACACAAAACATCTGTCATGAAAACTATAAGTTCTTGTCTGTCTACTGTGTATAATGATGAATGGCTTTTTCAAATTTCAAATATTCAAACCAAACTCAGGACTTACTGTACATTTAAAACTAAGTTCAATCAGGAGAACTATGTTCATATGTTAAATCGTAATCTTAGAGCACCATTGTGTAAACTTCGTGTTAGTGCTCACCTATATACTCATGATTGAGAAACAACGGTATGTTACTCCTAGGATTCCACCTGAAAATCGTATTTGTCAAATTTGTGATCTGAACGCAGTTGAGGATGAGTTTCATTTTATCATGAAATGCACTGCCTATAATGACATTCGTTTTACTCTCGTCTCTCAAATTAATGATGCTCTTGTCACAGACAATTTCTCTGACATGGATTATTTTGTTAACATTATGTGTGCTAGTGACTTTGATATTATTAAAGTAGTTGCAGAGTATGTTAGATCAGCTTTTAATGTTCGCGCTATATTGATGAAAAACACGTAATTCATTCACATGAAGTGTGTTCTGTAAAGAGTTTGTTTTGATATGTATGCTAATTTTCTTGTCATATGACGCGATGACGTCAACCGCTCTTCCGCTTTATATGTAAATTATTTAAACCCGGAAGTACTTGTTTACCTCAATAGTTTGTTAATATTTTATCTTTTGCTCATGATAACATAAGTATTTTTGTAACTTGTTTTATTTAAAACACTTGTAATATATGTTTCTGTATGTGTGCTTGTTGATGATAACCTGTTTGTTGGGTTTTTAAACATCAATAAATTTGACCAATAGGAAAAGCTAATCTGTAATCTGTACAAACAACTCAATTGGATGAAGGTAAATCAGCGGGCTGGTTATTTTAGAATTATTCTTATGTATAAATGTATTAATAATGTGGCTCCTGAGTACCTGAGGGACAACATTCACTCACAAATAAACATTCACTCATACAACACTAGATTTGTTGCAAATAAAAATATTTTTCATTCTTCTGTTCATACTGAAACTGGTGAAACTGGTAAACGTTCCTTCAGGTACTCTGGAACAACAGCATGGAATAACCTCCCTGACAATTTAAAACAAATAAGCAGTATTATTAACTTTAAAAAGTCGCTCAAGGAGCACATTTTACAAACCTAACTAGTCTATCCTGTTTATAGTCTCATGTGTTTTAATCTTTTAAATATTTTATGGTATTACTCTGTATATATTATGTAGTTTGTAATTATATAATATTTATTTGTTTTATATCTTGTATTATTGGTGCAATGACTTTCTAAGTGTATTTTACATTTATTTCCTTGTAAATCATTTGTTTATGTTTTATGGTATCGAGGGCCCCTGTGGAAAGCAGTGCTTGCACTGATCAGGGTTTACCCTCGTTAAAGATGTCATTAAATAAATAAATAAAATAAATATATGGAACAGTTACATTGGCTTCCGATTCATGAACGTATTGTTTTTAAGATATTGCTCCTTGTTTTTAAGTGTGTGAATAACATTGCTCCTCCATATCTGGCTTCCAACTTACTTAATTACACACCTTCCCGCACTGGACTGCGCTCGTCTGCAGATACTACCCGGTTAGTTGAACATACCATTCACTCCAGGAAACTTCAATCCGCTGCTGACAGATCTTTTTACTTCGCTGCTCCAAAGTTATGGAACAACTTCCAGCAGCCCTTCGTTCTGCAACATCTCCTCATATATTTAAGGAGAATTTGAAAACATACATGTTCCCATATTGACTTGTCTTTGTTCATTCTTTGCTCTGTAGTGTATTATTTTATTATGTATCATCACACCCGCTGTGGTCTTCATGAAATGGCGGGCTACAAAAGCCTTATTGTATGTATGTATGTATGTATGTAAGGTGTATTCTTTAAGGATATTTGTACACTGTTATTTTGTGTTTACTTTTATGTATGTGTGCTCTGTAAATCCCATCGAGACTTTTGTATGATGCGCTATATAAATCTCTCTTTTATTATTATTATGTCTTCCATAGGGGGGGAATGGATTTCAACTGGAATAGCTTAATGTTCAGCATATGAGCCCTGCATGTGTCGTTATTCTTCATCAAATTCTGTATATTTTTCCAGGGCACTTTTTAGAATCTAAGTTGCACGTCAACCAAATTAAACCCTGCTTCCCCAATTAGAGTGCAAGTTGTACTAAACTCATTTGACAGAAACTACAAGGAAAGGAGGGATTAATTGTACCCCAAAAGCCACCCACTGGACATGCTACTGATAAAAAAGATAGGGAAATCAAGTAATTAAAATAAACTCCTCAACATGCTACAAATAACATGTAAATCAAGTTATTAAAATATGTGCAATATCATCTACAAACAACCAAATCAATCTCACCTGGGTCGCCAGTCACAAGTTTCCAATCCTCAATTCTTAGAGCAGCTCTTATAGATGTATTGAAGGCAGCTTTTCTGAGAACTGATTTGCCTTCTTTATGTGACAATGGATCTATGTTATGTAAGAGTTCTGTACGTGGTGAGGAGGTTCCATTTCTGAAATTAAATGGTTCATAATTTTATTTGGTCTGCAATCCTGGAAATAATGTGTTCGAACACGCATTGTAATTCCCACATTCTTCTTAGTATACGGTATAAGTTCTTCTTATTGTACAGGGGTAGAAGGGGGACCATTTCCAATATATATAATACTTCAAATATTTTATTAGATAACTGCAATTATATACAAAATACAGAGATGAAACACAAAACATTTGAAAGGCAGAATAAAACAGCAAACTGAAACAAAGCCACCAGATTATTGTGGGAACAGGAATCAGTGTCTTTGGACCCAGAATCTGGAACAATCTTCCTTCATCCATTAGGTCATCTCCCACAGTTACTACTTTCAAACGTAGCCTGAAAACCCATCTTTTAACCCGATGTTGTTTCTTTTACATATTTTCTTGTAGTCTTTAGTAGTAGCGTAAGTTTTCTGTAAAATGATCATTTCTTTGAAATTGTGCTATATAAATGCCGTTGTATGTATGTATGTATGTGTATGTATGTAAGTGTTGTAATTTCATGATGTATGTTGCATTACGTACATTCCCATAGTCTAGACCGTAGACGTGAACATGGTTGCTGTTTCATTATCATGAAAGTGACAGATCCAAGTAATATTGCGTAAGTGATATTTGATGTTCTTTGAAAATGAAGTTATAAAAGCGGACAACATACTCATAACATCATCAAAGGTAACGCCCAGGTTTCTGACACTAGTGGAGGGGTGGACGATGTCATCTCCAATGCGAAGGCATATATCAGGCATCTGGCGTTTGAAGTGAGGTGATGATATAACCAAGAATTCCGTTTTGTCGTTGTTTAATTTCAAGAAATTAAATGTTATCCATGTTCTGATTTCTTTGATTCCAATATTAAGGCCTTTAAAGTGTTCGAACAAATATTTCTAAGATTGTGGTGTGAAGAAGTAGTTATTTTTTACAATTCATTCATCAGGCTAAAGAATTGTCCTGTGTTTAACACTGTGGTAAATTCCCCATCTTGGTTTGTCATGCATGAGGACCAAATAGTATACCTCCAGCATTTATGTCTTATGTAGTATCTGTCTAAAGCAAAGAGACCAGACCAAAAGAGTACTGACTCGAATTGCCCTGTATTTAACACTATAGTAATTATTTCCCATCTTGGTTTGTTATGCATGAGGGTAAAACAGCACACACAACACACCAATATATGAGATCAAGTGCATGATGCTTGCCCGCTTAAACATATACTGTGTGGGTAATCATTATAGGAGCAAAGATTAAAAAAATCATGTAATCACACACATGGTTCTTTTCCTTGTATACCCAGCAAACACAAAAATGTTTTTAAAAGTTATTAAAGTGTAATAAACGCATTTTGATTATGGTCAAAATGATTTATTTAAGAAATAAAGGGTAATGCATGATCCTTACACGAAAATAATGTGTCCGAGGCAGTAAAAACGTAAATAATGGGTGAGGCGCAGCCGAACCCATTATTTAAACGTTTTACTGCCGAGACACATTATTTGCGTAAAGGATAATGCTGCACCCTTTATTTCTATTCTATTACCACAAAATAGTGTGATTTAAAGAGAAAATATCAATTTTTTGCCCAAATATTTCAAGTTGTTTACCTCAAGGTGGAGCGCATACAGCGTAGCCAAAGCGTATGCACATTCCAATAACACAACCTAACATTCCATTCTCCCTATAAGCAGGTATGCACATACAATAACACACCCCTGACATTCCATTCTCCCCTACATAAGCAGGTGTGCTGTGCGCTGTGATGCCGCTGTGATGATAGAAGATCATAGAGTTTGTTGCCCTTGACACTTTATCGCTAATTAATGGTCAGACACGAGACGCGTTTCAAAAAATCACAGCGCGCGATTTTGAATAATGAGTCGTGGGGTAATAGAATAACATTTAAATGTTGGGTTATATAAATAAGGTCATTAAAATATTTGAAAAATGTTTTACATGAAAAAAAAAAACAATAACACTACAACAACATTTTAAAACTATTTTTTCAACACTTAATAACATTATGTTAGAATGTTTTGTATAAAGTTTTCCCAGTGTTTAAATGGACCTCAAGGGAATTAGGGATTCAATCATATTTCACCGTTGTTCATCACCGTTAAACGGTGATGAACAATGGTGAAACATGATTGAATCCCTTTCAACAACGAAAAGAAGCTAAAGATCGTATAATTCACATGATTATTTCATGAGGAATGTCATTGTCTGTTAATCATTGCTACTCAGCCTTACAAAACTTTTTACTTCGATGATTTCTCTGTTGATATCGATCAGCAATAAAACTACAGAATAAAACTGCATGTTTAGCCGCTGCCTGAAAAATACTGAATTCAACTTGTAAAGCTTGCATACGCTTTTTACAGGTTCCAGGCATGATGAATTTTACGCACTCTCGTAGCGTAACGCGTAGTCTCGCAGCGTTCACGCATTATCGCTTCAGTAAAAGTGTGGATTCATCACGGATTAACAACGGTTGGCTCCTGTACAAAGGTATAGGAAGAGTTGTTGAAATAGGCTTCAAAAGAGCTAGCTTTCTTGGGTTGTGAAACCCAAACAAATCAACAAGTTGTCTTACACTATGGCATTCCACACATTGTAGCCATCCAATGGCTTGGTACCATTCAGACTCCCACCTGCTAAACCTCCTACTTACACTATGGCATTCCACACATTGTAGCCATCCAATGGTTTGGTACCATTCAGACTCCCACCTGCTAAGCCTCCTACAATGGTTGGAAACCAATCGCTAACATGTATGAAAGCCTTATTCATTGTTCCCTGGATGCTTTCAGGCAGTAGAGGACTATGTATGAAGCCAACACCATGCACACCACCTTCCCAGAGAGTAGACTTGGAGCCCCTCAAGGGCCAGTTGTTGGCCCCACGTCCTATAGGTCCACCATTATCTAAATAAGAAAACCAAAAATTGCAAGATGACATACCTGAGACCCACTTTTTTGTGCCAATTTAACATAATTACAACAAATTTTAATAATAATAATAATAACAATAATAACAATAACAACAATAACAATAACAATAACAATAACAATAATAATAATAATAACAATTTAACAATAATAATAAATGGTTCTTTTCAGGTGCAAATCTTCCGAAGAACTCAGAGCATGCAAAAACATAAAAAACACAAACAAACAAAAACACAAGTAATTCTGTGAAACTGGAAAAGCTTGATAAACAAGATGTGTTTTAAGCTGACGTTTAAATTGAGAAAGTGTGGGGATGTTACGAAGGTTGGTTGGAAGCGTGTTCTAAACAGTTGGAGCAGCAAAATGAAATGAGCATTCATCGGCTGATTTGAGGTTAACCCAAGGAGTTTTCAGTAATTTTGTAGAGGATGATTTTTTGAGTAATTTTTCAGAGGATAATCGAATGGAGCAGGAAGGTTGATAAGTACAAAGCACAGATGACAGGTATGGTGTGCCATCCATCAAACTGACAAAAAGCCAAAACTTTTAATCTCACCTGTAGAAAATATGATGATAGTGTTGTCATACAGGCCAGATTCTTGGAGTGTCTGGGTAATATTACCGACAGCTTCATCAAGACATGCAAGCATACCACCCATAGATTGTCTATCTTTATCTTTGATGAGTTTCTTGAATGGCGTCTTGTAGTACTCTGGGACTTGCAATGGTTCGTGGACAGCTTGGAATGGTAGATATAAAAACATGGGCTGTAATGAGACAAGCAGATATGAAAACAATTAACACACACCACACATCTTGTATGACCCCCCCACTGAAAGCTCATGCAAATGTTCTATTCTATTCTACTCTAACATGCAGTAAAGCCCCACCAGATCTGTATGAAAGGGAGACAGGGAAACAGAACTAAAGGTTAATATTCTGAATACATAACATACTCCCCATTGTCTTTTTGTAATTTTACAGAATCTGGTGGTGTGACAAAAGTCATATAAGAGTTCAAAAGATGCCAAGTTATGGCATGGGTGCTCAAATACTTGTTGAGCCACTTAATGAGAAGACTAATGTTCATAAACAGACCAATGCAAAAGCATTGTTTGAGTTTTGTTGTAAGGTGTTCACATGAATTATCAACTTTAACTTTGTTAACAACTAAATATCTGAACTGAATGTTTGTCTGAACAGTTAATTATGAAACTTAATCCATCTTCAGTTCACCAGAGTTGAAAACTTCCAGTAGCCAGCCACTATCTGCTTCTCGCTTTGTGAGACAATCTGCCAGCTGAAGCTTATTTGGGACCCATTCGATTATCTACCTCACCTGCAGCAAGCAATCTTTGAATCTCGGCGATGTCGATTCTGAGGCATTTCTCATATACTTGCTTGGTTGAATGAATGTTCTGATGTCAAGACTTGTTGTCAGTATAGACAGCTATGGGTAGTTTGTTTTCTGCATAGCTGTTGCAATACACCTTAGTAATCAAAGTTCCAAGGTACACAGCCTCATCTAAGGCATTCTGCATAAAAAGGGTTTCTGCTGCTAGAGTGTTTGACACCTTCCTCTTTATCTTATTCGAAGTCCCATCAAGAAAATTACATGACCTTGACTGCTGGAGACTCCATCTGGAAGATTCCCCCATGCGTTGCAGAAAACATCCATTTTCCACTCGCCCAAAGGTCCTAGGTTAGGGAACAGTGTGTCTCCTGTAGCATTCTTTGCATGACTTAACTGCTTTATTAGCCCTTAAAAGCTGTTCCACTGTTGGATTATTTCTAGTCATATTAAGTTCCTGAGCATCGTAACTTATGTCTGGCCTGGTCTGTTTATGTAGCTCTCAAGTTATGCATTTCTACTTTGGTTAAAGGGCTTGGCTTTTCTGATTTCCTTTTAAAAGATACAGGTATTTCCTTTATTTCAGATGCATAGTCAATCAATCTTCTACCTACTTTGTTGGCAATCAGGTCAATTGCCTCCTTATTGAAGGCCTCTGATCCGCCAAACAACTGAAGAGAGCCTTGTCAAGTTGCGACTGCTTGTTCAGTCTGAGAAGTTCAAATTGAACACTAAAATACCAGTTCCGGGATGCATCACCTAAACCATACACTGTCTTGTCCAGCTTCCATAAGATGCCATCTTCTCTTGCTTCTTTTGGTGGCATTAGATACACTTCTTTGTCTATCTTCTTTCCTTGCAAAAAGGCAGACTTGATGTCAATACTTTCACATTTCCATCCTTCACTGGCAGCAATTGCCATGACAATCCTAAGTGTGGATTTGGCTGCTGTGGGCGAATCAGACTGTACCTTTTCTTCTTCTTCAAACCCTCTTACAACAAGATGTGCCTTCACTCCTACATGCCCATCTGGCATATTCTTTTCAGTTACCACCCACCTTGTAGACAATGTTTCTAGAATCCGCTCTGAAGATTCAGGTTTGGTAAATGCTCTTCTTGCTGCATGAAGGGCATTGAGATGCTTAACAACAGTGTTGCTAACTTCGGCATCTTCAAAGGCTGGGGGACTATTCATAAGGACTGATGGTAGATTGGGGTTGTTTCCTAATACTAACTGAATTGGACTGAATCCACAGTGATTTTGCATGCTGTTCTTAGCATTAACAGACCATGCAAGGGCAACATCCAGGCTCATTCTAGGATCTTCTTCCATCATCTTCTGAACACATACATCAACAACATGGTGATTTCTTTCACAAATGCCATTGGACCATGGCATCATGCACTATAAATCCCCAATTATTTAAATTGATTAAATACTATATAGCTCTATATGCCCCCACCTTGTTAACTTTGACCTGCTGTTGAATGAGCTTCTGAGCTTCCTTCGCAAACACTGTGGTCGAATACTGTCCGCTGTAATCCCACGCTGGCTTTGCGTTACGATGGAAGTCATATCCCCGTACTGTTGTGTTATATACATCATTTGATCTATTGTGGAAATAATAATGCTCCATACCCAGGTAGTATCCTGACAATTAAAGCAATAATAAATGTTCTTAGCACATTGGGGACAAGTAAGATATGTATATTATAGGGGCAAGGACTACAACTACTGCACTATAAATTTTATTTCAGCACAGACATCAGTTATGGGGTTACAGTCAAAAATGAGGGAAAACCAATATTTGATCAATAAATCAATAACTACTTGCTTTGAGTTGCTGAATTTTTAGTACAGTAGTTGTAGTCCTTGCCCCTATAATATACATATCTTACTTGTCAACAATGTGCTATAATTTTTTTAGAAAAATGCAAAAATAGGCATAAAATTGGCCAGGGGTGTAGTACCCCCTTAATGAGCTTTTAAATGTTTGATAAACAAACTGGCCCCGTTGTTAAGTTGTTAAAACTGGGCCAGTTGTGAAAAGGTTAAGCACAAGCCCTAGTTATATACATCCATATTGGTCTATTACGTAATTACAATGCAGTACAATGCTCCATACCCATTACCCAGGTAGTATAAATTAAAATGCACCAAGTTGAAATATCTCATTAAAACAATATAAGACCCAAATATCTGAGTTTTTGCTGAGATCAAAACAGCATCACTTTTGTTTGTTTTGATGTATAAGCATGGTTGTTTGATATTACAAGTTTTTTTAATTTCTAACAAAACATTTAATATAATGTTCAATTCTAGACGTGGACAACAGCGATCACACCTTAATATACACATATTTTAGCCTCCAGAAAAACGTTTTTTTGTTGCCTAAAGGTCATGAATAAAAATTTCTTGTCTGCAATTTAGTGATTAATTGCTTATAAAAATAATCCATTGCTCAGTGCCAGAAGTGGATTTATGCAGTAGCTGCCATGTGTAGATCAGAACAATATACTGTGTGTAAATTGTCAACTGGTCACAGGGCAGCTATTGCACTTACCCACTTCTGACACTGAGCAGTCAAAATCAGCTTTATAGAGGTTGTGCATATGACGTATCATACCGTAAATATGGTGGACTTCTCAAATGCATTCAACAAAAGCATGATTGCAACTACGCGACAGTTTGTCTCACCACAGTCTCGCACACATAACAAATGCACTACGATCAAATAGGTTGACGACAACATTTGATTGAATGGACTACACTGCGCTATGATTACGGTGAAGGACACGGTTCAAATCCTTTGTTTGGAGCCAATCGATAAAAGGATGCAGGACCTCTATACTCACCTAAATGTGAATCAAACCCCCTATTTGTAGGAAGACATTCCTTTCTGTACAGTCCCAGGTGCCATTTGCCTATCATGTGTGTTACATACCCAGCTTCTTTTAATTTCTGTGGTAGTGTTACCTCATCAAGTGGTAAACAGTATGGGTAGGCAGGCTGTATGACACCATGTTGTAAACCTGTATGAATCTTAAAACAGACAAATAAAAAAAAATGTTCAGGACCACTGGTGTAGCGTCATAATTAAGGGCATGTACCCCCAATCGATTAAAAAACTGAGAAAATCCCATAGAAAAATTGCTAAAAATGGCTTGTGCCCCCCACCCCCATTAGACCCGGTGCCCCCAATCATGGTCGGTGCCCCCGGAGTGCCCCCATATGATGACCCAGGCTACGCCTCTGTTCAGGACTTGCAATTTAGTGTTACACTCAACGGTGTGCCCATGGGGTGACTTTAAGGGAATTTGGTCCCAATATTTTGCAAATCATGCAAAGTCAGTCTAATATTCATGTATTCTGCTGGCATTAGGATATCCACTTCACAAAGTTTGCAACTGATGCGCAGGTACTCTCATCCAACTTCGATGTGATTATCTGCAGCAGCTCTCTATGTTACGCCTGAGTGGAGTGAAGCAATTGGTTGATGGAGTACCCCTCTCTCCCACAGGCGAAGGGGAGTACTCCTCTGTTCCCGGTGGCAGGGAGTACCCTCTCCCAGGCATGAGAAGAGTATACCTCTTCCCTGGGGGAGGGGAGTGCCTCTCTCTCCTAGGTGGAGGGGAATGGCCCTATCCCATGGAAGGGAGTAACCCTCTCAGGTTGAGGGGAATGGGTGAAGGGGAGTACCCCTCTCTTCCGCATGGAGGGGAGTCCTATCTCCCTGGTGGAGGGGAGTACAAGGCAGGCCAGTGGTTATTGGTTATTATTTATGAACTGATTGATTTTGACTTGACATCTGAACATGTGTTACCAGACAGAAGGGCAGTATTAAAATAGTTGACATTTATGGGACTGTGTAATAATTATGAGTCATGAAAGAGGGTAGAGTGGTAAGGGTAATCTAGCCTTTTAAAATACAGGGTGTCCCAAAAAAAAGAGGCCCCTCATTGTGCCCTCTTATTCTCCTATTTCTGAAAACTTAATCAAATATATTTTGGTATGTAACAAAAACCTTGAGTCGTTAGCTTGAATAAACCAAAACAATTTTATCAATCGGTTCACCACTTTTGAAGATATGCTCTTTTAAAGAAATGTACCCGTTTTTCACTCTGTCCACAGAGAAGGTTTGGCTACTTCAAAAGGAGTACACATACCATGCATGAATATCAAAACTTTATAAAATAACTTTATTTATGGAATGGGCTTTACCGGTGGGTTTATGGGCAATGGATTTTGTTAATAGTTGCCGAATGGGACTTCTTTTGCTTTACTTGCAATTACTTATTTTTTCTTGGTTATTTATGCCTTTTTGTTTTATTATGTTTCTTACTTTCTTACTTTGTTGTTTCTTGATTTCTTTTTTATTTACAACATAAGCCATTTCTCTTTTTAGGATAAAAGGTAGCCCTAAAAGGCTGTTTGGTTTGTCTTTGGTTCTTCTGAACTGAGTTTACTGTGCTGCTCTGCCCTCTACCTGGTTGCCTCCTTGGCGAATACAGGTTTCAGCCCCGTCCTCATTGCATCAATTATTGCTATGTACAATCCTTTTATGGGATACTTGCAAATGCATTCAGTAATACGTCTCACGAAGATCTTAGATTTTGCCACAAAGGAAAATAAGTGGTGTGAGGTCTGGTGATCGTGCAGGCCACTCCACAGCATGAGCCATCCCAACCACTCTGTTTGCTATCCGTGGACAGAGTGAAAAACAGGTACTTTTATTCAAAAGGGCATATCTTCAAAAGTTGTGAGCCGATTGAAATAATTGTTTTGGTTTATTAAAGCTAACGAATTAAGGTTTCTTTACATACCAAAATATATTTAATCAACTTTTCAGAAATAGGAGAAAAAGAGGGCGCAATGAGGGGCCTCTTTTTATTGGGACACCCTGTATAATAATTAAATCTTCATATATTGTTTGAGTCATCATCTTTGGGATTTCTTGTATTTGTTTTTTGATTTGGCATGTGTATGATAGGAAACAGAAGACAAAGTGATAGACAAGTTATAGGTTAATGAATGTGTATTACTTATTGGGAGAGAAATTAGACAAAATAATGCACTTGCACTGATGTTGATGCGTCTAATCATCCCCATTAGACGCATCAACATCAGCGCAAGTGCATTATTTTGTCTAATTTCTCGAGCAATAAGTAATACAAGTTTATTAATCTATTTCATACACGAGAAGAAAAAAACATGTGATTTTTACTTTTTTTATATAACAAATTATCACTAAAAATGTTGGAAAACAGAACCAAATATAAATGCATCAACCCGCCCAAAAAATGAATCAATCCTACGCGACGCGAACGTGCACAAAACACTGCGCGTAGTATGCGGAGTGCACAATATACACAATCAATGCATGTTTCGTACTTTTCTAACAGCTTTTCTGATTGGCTACTTTGATATAGGAGTGTATGAATCAGTCGACCAGACCAGTCTTTTACCTGATATCGCCCTGTCATCAGTTGACTTCTTGTTGGAGTACATATTGGTTGCACATAGTAATTTCCAAGTATCACACCCTCTGAAGCAAGCTTGTCAATATTTGGTGTCTGCATTGCAGAACCATGGTTTCTTCCATTATAGCTTAAATCATTATAGCCTAAGTCATCCGCTAATATAAACACTATGTGGGGTTGAGTACGGTTGGAGTTTCCACTTGTTTTAAGTCCATTGATACAATTGATGCATGCTCCTGTTTCCCTGCGATTCTGACAAGGAATAAGTGGCGGCCAAAAGTAGAGTAAAGTGAGTAAGATACCGTTGGCATTCATCAGTAGGAATAGAATTAGTATGCTCAAACAAGGCTGCATTTTCTGAAATTAAAACAGAATTGTGAGTGTAACATACAGCCAAGCTTAAAATGGTGATGCATCATGCATTAATACATGTACAAGGTGTCCCATAAAACAGGTTACATGTGGTAAATTAACCACATCTTGCGATGGTACAGCAAACACTGTTGTTTTTGCAGATATTATTTATTCATCTTTTGTCTAATTGTCTGCTTAATTTCAACTCAGTATCTTAAAGGCAAGGTAACTTATGAGTGCAAGATGACAGGGGTGTCAAGAGTGACTAACCATCAATATATCGTACAATGAAAGTTGAACACAAGCACATCTTTTTTTTTCCATCTTTTTCTTAATACTTTTATTTTTCTCTTATTTTTTAATGCAGTAAACAACCATATTGACAAATTACATATTGCACAGCTGAAATTAATCAGGTTCAGAGATTAAGAAATAAAGTAAGATGGTCATTATTGAGAAGAACACCGTTTTGGGGAAGACATTTATGCACGCTGTATCTCCGGCCATCAGGGGAAGACATTTATGCACGCTGTATCTCCGGCCATCAACGTAATGAAATATTAATAACAATCTTTTGCATTTAAGCTTTAATTGTTTGGATTTTGTTGAGTTGAAATCGCAGCTGTGTTTCTGTGTTGAGTCTACTATACGAATATTGTCCATTTTCTTACTGAACTCTAGAAATAAGGGGCTGTGCAATAACTATGAGCCCTGGGGAGGGGGTAAAATGGGGGGGGGACAAGACATTTTTGGCGAGCTGAAAGGGGACATAAGCAATTTTTGGCCAGCCGAGAGGGGGGCAAACGATTTTTGGCACACATTCATGGGCACCTTTTAAATAAAACTCTCTAAAAAGGCTTAAAAGGTTTTAGTGGTGTGCTACCTATAATCCTATCCAGAAATTTTAAAGCCATTTAAATTACTTACGCCATAGGTGAACTAAGTGATCCCAGGGGTTGGGGTATAACAAGCCCTATTCTGATCATTTTCCTCTAGATTTTTAGATAGAACCTAAAGCAAGTATTTTTCATTCATAACCTCATTAATATACGCGAAGCCTGTAATCCAATCAAAAGAAATTGATTGCCTGACCGCGCACTAATTGCGAGGTCATTAATAACTCACAATGACTCCGGACGCGCAACAATGACTTCTGCGCGCGTGCGTGTATATGCTACGCACTATGGCAACACACACGCCTACGCGATGCCGTCGCGCTTCTGTGATTGGTAGCTCTTTTGTCTGCGCAAAATGTTATATTCGCCTGGTTGATTTTTTTGTAGGGTAGGTTACAACAATGATTAAAACTGGTTATATTTAACAGCGTTTTATGGCATAAAATAACATAAAATGTCATTTTGATTTGTTCAAAATATTAGATACGGCGGTAATGAATTTACCGCTCCCTCAGAAAAATACCTTGGCCCAAAACAAAACCCTCCGATTTCACACAATGGCCTCAAAATAGATGGTGCACAGTTTTTATTCTCTAATTAGTATAAAATGGACCTAAAGCCAAATACTATGCTTTATATAGTATATGTTAAGGAGAATACACGAGGAACTGTTGATTCTTGAAAAATAATCAACGAGCGGAGCGAGTTGATTATTTTCAAGAATCAACAGTTTCAAGTGTATTCTCTGACTTAAACCATTGCTTTATACTAACAATAATATTCTCTAAAGCTGTGAATTCGTAAGTTAATAGTAATAATAGGCCTAAATGGAGAAAGCAAACATGACATTGTTCCACATTTGTAATTTCTTTATCTGTTGATTCGTATTATTGATATATTTGCATTTACAAGGTATCTCACGCACGCAAGACTGGACACACCTGTAATTTCTATATCTGTAGATTCGTACATAATTATAATAATGTCCTTCAAGTGATTAGACAATCAATAGCCATGCACTTCTGATGCGTTTAATAATAATAGGTCTCTATTTTGCATAACAAGGACAATTGCCATAATAGTCACGGGTTCATATCAAATGGTCAATAACAAATCATTGCAGCGTTGCACTTGCTCTAGAACTCTAGCCAAGAATTTGCTCACCGAAGCTAGAGTTCTCGAGTAACGTTGCACCTGAAGATAGCTGGACCTGTGTTGCATTCTGTATATTACTACACACAATTTTATTGGAGATCTTCATGATGATTTGTTTTATTTGCCATATACGGGGAATTATCGAAAATACTCAGAAGTAAGGATACTAAGCAATGACACTCAAGTTCTCCGTGTATCGAGTGTTCGGTTTAGGAACAACCATGCAATTATGGAAATTATTTGTGATCTTCGTTGAAATGCATCCCGTAATCATAAATTTGGATAATTGCAATTATTCGATGGAATCATTCAAAGGATATATTGTGGATTCACGGGATTTGTTTTGAAGATGTCTTTCGAAAAGGGAAAAGGACATAAAACATGATTCTATATTAGTCGAACAAAGGTAAGCATGTGTCCCATTTTAAATGTGTAAACAGAGGAAGAGTTCGTTTTATTTGGTTGGTCTGAACCATAATACCTACATGTCCCTGAACTTAAGCGGCAAAAAACAAACAAACAAACAAATAAAAAAGTAACTACAACAAAACTTCGACGCGGAAAAAAGCATCGACCTCAACTTCCAGCCCCCCACCCCCACCAACCACCCCCACCCCACCCCTGGAAGTCAAATGGAGTGTCCCTAACATTATAATAATTAAATGCGGTCTTTATTGACAATTACCACACAACTATAAAAGCAGTATAAAGACTAGAAACACTACTAGAATAAAGATAAAATAAGTTCACATGAAATACCTGAACGAATAGTAAAAGCTGCATTAATGTAAGCACACACAATTTGTAAAATATCATATCTTTAGCACCCATAATAGCAATAAAAATATCATAGTTATGCCTACCCTACTTAAGTTTGTGGTATTCTAAATAGACTTATACAGACAGAAAAACCTATCTCAGAGTATCCTAAGCTTTACATTTCATAATAAAATGATACTCATCATATTAAAATATGTAATTATAATAAATATTTATAATATTTAATCATAATATTTAATTATCGGATCGGCCTACTGGCTACTGATCGATATAGGTAAATATTCAAGCATGCCAAATACCACCAGATAAAACAAAATGTAGTTTGTACACGAAAGACAAATAAAAATTAAACAGAAAATAGATCTACGGTGGCTAATATCATCAATAAACATGCACAAAACAAACAAATAAATAAACAGATAGGCCTAAATGCATTGATACAGAATGTGTATTATGTATATAGTAAAGTTACTAAATAAAAAATACGTAAGCGACTAAACTATTAAAAAAATGAAAAAGAAAAAAGAACAGAAAAGAAAAAAAAAACGACAAAAGATCAAATATTTTTAATTAAAAATAAGTTGAAAAAGAAAAACGTGGTCTATGCAAATCTTGGCGGAATAATATATTTATGACAGAAATGAAAGTGTAATGGCCGAATTACACTCAAAATGCACAATTTGCGTTATTATTTTACATATTACAAATACAATTTTGTAGGCCTATGGGCCTACCATTATAAAAGCTCGGTAGGCCTATTATATAATTTTGGAAAAACGTAAGTTCAGCGCATGTACAAATAAAGTATTGTATTCATTGTATTTTTTAGTGTAAAATGGTTTCATAATTTTTGAATGTCGTTCATTTTATTTTATTTGTTCATGATATTATGATAATGTTCCTTTTCCTATCACTTAATTTAGAAACAGCCGTAATTCTATTCAATAAACTGTAGATTACATGTTTTGTACGAATCCACACTTCTCTGTACGAATCCACACTTAACTGTAGATTCGTGCAGAAAAGTGTTGATTCGTAGAAAATAATCTATAGTTTATTGAATAGACTGACGTCACAGCAATGGTTTAATGTTTAATATTTGTTCATGTACAAAAATTATAATCTTCTATGAGGATTTTACTCAAATAAAAATACCCTAGTGAGGAATTGGTTTTAAATTTGTCCCATGGTGGAATCACCCCAAAAATAACAAAAAACTATGATCTGACATTATGGATAAATATAAAAGCAATTATTACATAAATAAAATTATAAAAGAATCTCACTATCAATAGCAGGGTCGAAAATTACATCAATTTGCTTTCGGTACTTCTGGTATAGTCTCGGTCCCAGCCGATTTGTGCTCCTTCGTCACTTAAACAAACCATCTGGCGACAACCTCATAATACGTCTTTCCTGATTGGCTGAATTAACTCAGTAAAATATGGAGTTGCCAAACATCGGCGGCGGAACCGGGGAGGCCAGGGGGGCCAGTGGCCCCTCCACTTTTTTGACTGGGGGGCCTGGCCCCCCACTTTTAACCCATAATGTGCTGTGTGTAACATGTCTGGGTGAACATAAATAATCAAATCTCTATTCTAGACCCTTAACATGCTTAAAGAAAGTGTCATGATGCACAAAATGGCATTAATTGGACCTTCATTTTGCAAAATTTTCCAACTCCCCTGGGTTAATATCAATGTGTAGGCCTATGGATAAACAAATTCCCCTTTAAGCTTCTGCTTTGGACACCCAACACTAAAAGCAATAATTTATACAATAATAGTGAAAACTTATCCACGAATGGCTTCAATTTGGGCCTTCATAAACCCATTTTCGGATTTTTCAAACTAAAATTGTACACAACCTGACTTAGCTGTGGTCTAACCCACGAACACAGCCGTGTTATAACCCCTAATGACCTTTGACCCCAAAATATATGAAAACGCCCATAGACATTCACATTGGCTAATGTCAATGCATGGGTGCACGTGGCACCACTTTGCTATGTTACTTGTGGCAGAAGGGGCATTTTGAAGGTTTTTCGTCTCAGACCGGAAGTGACCCCGTAATGACATTTGACCCCAAATAAAAAAAATACCACATATGAATTGGGTAACCACAATTCATGTGTGAACATACCGTTACTGTCCTATGTTTTTCTTATCAAATAAAAAATTTTGAAGGTTTTTCGTTTTATACCGGAAGTGACCCCTTAATGACATTTGACCTCAAACAAAAAATACCACATATACATAAGGTAAATATAATTCATGTGTGCACATACAGTCACTCTCCTATGTCTTTCTTAGCTTATAAAAATTTTTGAAGGAATTTGGTTTTATACCGGAAGTGACCCCTTAATGACCTTTGACCTCAAATCTGTGTATGATTCATAGACACTGGGTAATAGCAATGCATGTGTGCAAGTTGCATCACCGTCCTACGTAATTTGTGGGAGAAATAGCATTTTGAAGCTATTTCGTTTTATACCGGAAGTGACCCCTTAATGACCATTGACCTCAAACAAAAAAATACCACATATACATTAGGTAAACATAATTCATGTGTGCACATACCGTCACTCTCCTATGTTTTTCTTAGCTTATAAAATTTTTTAAAGGAATTTGGTTTTATACCGGAAGTGACCCCTTAATGACCTTTGACCTCAAATAAAAAAATACCACATATACATAAGGTAAACATAATTCATGTGTGCACATACCGTCACTCTCCTATGTTTTTCTTAGCTTATAAAATTTTTTAAAGGAATTTGGTTTTATACCGGAAGTGACCCCTTAATGACCTTTGACCTCAAATCTGTGTATGATTCATAGACACTGGGTAATAGCAATGCATGTGTGCAAGTTGCGTTACCATCCTATGTAATTTGTGGGAGAAGTAGCATTTTGAAAGTATTTCGTTTTATACCGGAAGTGACCCCTTAATGACTCTTTCCCCAAATAAAAAATACCACATATACATTTGGTTAACATTATTCATGTGTGCACATACCGTCACTCTCCTATGTTTTTCTTAGCTAATAAATTTTTTGAAGGAATTTGGTTTTATACCGGAAGTAACCCCTTAATGACCTCTGACCTCAAATCTGTGCATGATTTACAGACATTGGGTAATAACAATTCATGTGTGCAAGTGGCGTTACTGTCCTACGAAATATGTGGGAGAAGTAGCATTTTGAGTTGAAATCACGTTTTTGACCCCTCTGACCCCTACTTGACCTTTGACCCCACGAATTTTATGTGACATGTAGGGGCATGGTCATTGATGATTGTGACCAAGTTAGGTCAAAATCGGTGTACGCATGTCAGTGCTAGAGCAAATGTAAAGGTCGACAGAAGAAAGAAAGAAGAAGAAGAAGATCCTGTAAGAAAAAAGACACAAGATCCTGTAAGAAAAAAGACACAGCCGTGACTAACGTCACGGATGTGTAAAGAAGAAGAAGAAGATCCTGTAAGAAAAAGACACAGACGTGACTAACGCCACGGCTGTGTAATAATAGCGCCAGAATGGTCCACCAAATCGCTTCAATTGGGCCTTCAGTTTGCTAAAGTTTCTCACTTCTGAGGGGGGGGGGCACACCCCCTGCTTTCACCCTTTTTTCTGCTTTGGACACCCGACACTTAATGTTTACAGTAATAATTTATACAGTTAATAATAGTGAGAACTTGTCCACGAATGGCTTTAATAGCTTCATTTCACCAATTTTCGTTTTTTTCAAACTCAAATTGTACACAAGAATAGTACCAAAATAGTCCATCAAATAATTGGGCCTTCATTTTGCAAGAGTTTCTCACTTCTGAAGGGGCACATCCACCCTCAGACACCCCCTGTGTCGCGCAAGCGCAACGAGATCCATTACTTGGATTTTTACATCAACCTGACTGGCCCCCTCACTTTCAAAATCGTTCCGCCGCCTCTGTTGCCAAATAAGGCTAGTTGATGGACAGCCATGCAGTGATATATAAATCAACATCCATGCAGTGATATAAATCAACACGCTGCAAGTCGCTGACATGAAAGGCAATACAGACGATTGGCGCCTCAGTTGCATTGTGGTATCTACAAAATACGATGTTTGTGTCACTTACACAAGTCACGCCCTAATTCATCAGCCATATGGGTTCCATAGCCAATAAGCCCTTTCGCAAGTACAACTGCGCAAGTGCAGAAACAAAAGTCGCCAAATAAAATCGGAGATAAATACGAGGAGGCTACTGTACATTTCCAATGCGGTGAACTGTGCCGTTTGCATAAAAACATCTTGTACTGGAATTTTGCCGATTATTTTGTCTTTATTTCTTCATGATACATTGTATTTTATTTTATATATTAATTGATATGAAGAAATAAAGACAAAATAATTGGCAAAATTCCAGTACAAGATGTTTTTATGCAAACGGCACAGTTCACCACATTGGAAATGTACAGTAGCCTCCTCGTATTTATCTCCAATTTTTTCCCATAATGCATTGCAAGTATGCCGAAATCTGAAATTGCGAACCGGCTTATTGAAAACCTTTTTATTTGGAAATCTGCATCTGTTTGTTACTGCGTAAACACCTGGTAGAGGTTATCTCACACAGAATTTAGCTCGTCAAGGAGTTGGAGGGCTAATTTTTGCTACTCGGTCTCTTTCCCTGCAGTTTGTTGACGTCGATCGGTCTGTAGCTGGTCCTTGAAGTTTTGTAGTGTTGGGGCGCATCGTAGGTGGTCAGGTAAAACATTCCAGGTGGGTATAGTTCTTGGGTAGAGTGATCTACATGTAAGGTAGCAGTTCTTGTTTGCAGAAACATGGGTGTAGATTAGGGTGATTCACAAAAAATTAAATTGGTATTTTTCAACGGGACACCCCCTCATTTTGTTCATTTTGGTAATAAAATTATACCTGCAAAATATGAAAAAAATTCAAAAAGTTTAGGGGTGCTACCGGTCAATGAACTTTTGTACACAAAGTCAATGGGATTTTTGTCAAAAATTTCAAACGCTTATTTCAGGGCCTAAAAAGTCTACCAGGCTTGCAAAACTGAAGTAAATGTTCAATGATATACATAACTTTGTGAAAACATGGGTTTTTACCAAATTAAAGTTCATAGTTGACTGTAATAATAAAAAATGTTTCAAAAGTGACAGAGGGAGTGTAGCTCAAGAAAAGAATACCCTGGGATATCCCCTGGAATCCCACCAGGCGCCCCAAATTTATATACCTTATTGAACTGAACTGTTGATAAAAAAAGATTAAAATTCTTCACATATTAGTTTACCCCAATGGTGATACCAGCTTTTGAAATCTTATGTAATAGTAACTATCAAAATCCATACATCTGTATCAGGGGTGGTCATTATGGCCATACCTGATGAAGATTTGTATTGTTTGAATTGAATGACCACAGGAAGGATTAGATTCACCATGGTTGAAAAGAAATGTATGTAAATTGGGGTCACAACATTGGATAGTGGCCAGTTCAAAACTACACCTTGTGCAAGGTACTTGTGACAAGAGCTACATGTAGAGTGGCTAAGACACATTTACTACTGGATTACACATTAAACATTACACTACACTTATTACAAAAACAAAACATAACAGAACAAAAACAAAACAAAACAAAACAACACATAATCATGATCAAGTAAAAACAAAACAAAGCAAAAACAAACAAAGAAACAAAAAAAAAAAAAAACATTTAAAAAAAAAGAAAGAACTAGAGCCCCATAAACACAACTTTATATTAGCCAAGTACCATAATATTTTGGCTGTTCCAGCAACTACCTTGCCCCAAATGTAACAGTTTTCACAAAATGCAATTTTCTGGAAAGCGGGTTAACATTTTTACAATTTTCTTTAGCATTTATTTTAAGGACATTACTCACACTATGATCAAATATTTTGGCACAATCAGGGAAAATTAACATGGCTTTTTGTGTTGTAAAGAAAATGGCTCATAAATCCCATTGACTTTGTGTACAAAGTTCATTGACCGGTAGCACCCCTAAACTTTTTTGAATTTTTTCATATTTTGCAGGTATGATTTTATTATCAAAATGAACAAAATGAGGGGGTGTCCCGTTGAAAAATACCAATTTCATTTTTTGTGAATCACCCTAGTGTAGATGAAATTTCCAGCACTTTGTCGAGTCTTCCGTTTAGATGTCATGGTCTTGGGATTTGAGGAGATAACTAATGTTGTTTGGTACAAGTCCATGTGTTTCTTTGTAAACAAGCTGAAGTGAAGGCGGGCCCTGGTGCGACGACTTTCAAGGCTATCCCAGTCAAGTTGGCCAAGCATGTTTGAGACACTTGAGTGGCGACTGTAGTCATTAAACACGAACCTAGCTGCTCGTCTTTGAACTTTGTCAATGGTATCTTTATTTGTTTGTTGATAAGGGTTAAATTCATTAACCAATCAGCGATCGTCATTTCGGGGTTGTCGCCAGACGGTTTGTTTAGTGACATACCGCATTGAATAGTACTTGCATTATATCTCAACACAAAGGAGTATTTCATGATCCTAGCATCCTCTATTTATGTCATTTTTCATTAGATATCCACGAAAAATACCTATTCCCAAAATTTCAGTTGATTCCGATTTTGCGTTCACGAGTTATGCATGATTATGTGTATTACACTACTCCATAGACAATGCGTTGTAAATTCATTTCTGGTGCACCAGAACGAAATTCAAATTTCACGATATCTTTGCTAAACGAATTAATCTGCAAAAAATATTTTGTACATAAACATTATGTAGCCAGAGGTTTCCAGTGATATAAAAATCATGCATGCGTGAAATACAACTTTAAGTTATATTTAAGCTTACCAAATTTGTTGTTTTGTCCGACTTTATTGTGTCTGTAACCTCAAGGCGACTGTTCTAAATCAACGATTTTATAATCAAGCATGTTCTGAATAATTCAATAGTCAATATTAATTAATTTACTATGTTTTATTCTTTAAAAACCACGATAAATCTACAATCGGACACTCCTTGTGCTTGTCATGTGATTACTGTTTGTTTACTTCAACTAAAGACAGCTCGTAAGCATAAAATTTTGCTTCTTAAGGGCGCACACCACTAAATAATCTTCCCATTGAAATGCGTGTAAAAACACCAGTTTTGTTTGCTCGTTTTGAGGCCTTTTCGGCGCTTTCTGAGAAATTTAATGATAACCAGTCGATTGCAAATCGATGAAAGTTTAACATATGTTTCAATGTATGGGTAGTCTTCCACCTCGTTTTCCCGGTAGGAGCCGCTAAACAGCGCCCTCACTGTTTTTGACATGCTCTCATGACTGTAAACCCGTTTCTGCCCATTTTTAATACGCGGACCTATTTTCTCAATAATTATAAAAATGCGACTTTTTAGCGATTCAAATTCATGCACAGGCTTTACACTTTTATTTAAGCTATAATTCGCTACTCTTTCTGATTATTAGTCCAAAGAGCAGCCCATAATACCTCAAAAACTTTCTGTATTTTTCCGGAACTTAGTAGGGTTGCACAAATGGCGCATTGATTTAGTGGTGTGCTCCCTTAAGGCGAGTTGGAGGAGCATGGCATGAAGTTTGTATATTAAAGGAGTATTTCGTGATCCTAGCATCCTCTTTTTATAATACAATCATGCCAGATCCACTGGAAGTGAGGATGATTGGGACAAGTTCCGGACCATCAGAAAAGAAACCCAGAGAGCCTCTAACCAATCTTACTGGAAATGGGTGAGATCCACCTGTGTCGAATCCCCAAAACAATTCTGGGGTTTCGTGAAGAGATTGAATAAAGACAATGTTGGGATACAAGCCCTCAAAAAGCAGGGCCAGCTCATTTCAGATGATGTTGGCAAAGCAGAGATTCTAAATGAACAATTTGAATCTGTATTTACCACCGAGAAACCAATGGACAATTTCACCGGTAAAGAATCCTTCCCGCCGATGCCAGACATTCATATATCTCATAACGGAGTCATTAAACTCCTAAAAGACCTCCAGGAGAATAAAGCTCCCGGCCCGGATGGATTGCCATCGAAGATCCTGAAATTATGTGCCGAAGAGTTGGCACCAGCACTCACAAGTATATTTAACAAAAGCATGCATACTGGAGAGCTACCAAAAGATTGGTTGACGGCCAACATCTCACCCATACACAAAAAAGGGGACAGGACGTTTGCATCGAACTACAGACCTGTCTCATTAACGCCAATATGTTGTAAGTTGTTTGAACATATACTACACAGCAACATAATGCGCCACCTTGACAAACATAATATTCTTACAAACAGACAACACGGGTTCAGGTCCATGCACTCATGTGAAACCCAATTGTTGCTCACCGTTCATGACTTGGCCAAATCACTGGACTGTCGGACGCCTTTGGATATGATCATCATGGATTTTTCAAAGGCGTTCGACACTGTCCCTCACAAACGTCTTCTCCATAAGTTAAAAACTTGTGGTATTACAGGTAGTGCACACACATGGATAAAGAACTTTCTAACCAAACGTACTCAGAGGGTTGTTGTCAATGGTGAACATTCCAAGTGGGTCCATGTCAAATCGGGAGTGCCCCAAGGAACCGTTTTGGGACCCCTCTTGTTTTTGATCTATCTGAATGATCTCCCTGACAACATCTCCTCTGAAATCAGATTGTTCGCCGATGATTGCGTGTTATATCGGCCAATTAAAAACAACAATGATATCTCAGAATTACAGTCTGATCTTGATGCATTATCCACATGGCAACACTCATGGCAAATGCATTTTAACCCTGATATAAAGTGCTTTGTGCTTAAAATATCACACACCAAGACACAATCTACTCATCAGTATAGACTTGGTCAATCAATCCTTAAAGAACTTAAATCCCACTCATATCTGGGTGTCCTAATATCTCTCATGACTTGAAATGGGGTACCCACATAAATTCTGCCATTTCCAAAGCTAATAGAGTGTTAGGTGTTATCCGCAGGAATTTCCACTCCTGCCCCACTGATTTGAAATCTACTGCTTACAAAAGTCTTGTAAGACCGCACCTAGAGTACGCAGGAACAGTTTGGGACCCGTACACCGGTGATCTATGCAATAAACTTGAAGCTGTCCAACGACTAGTCTACTGTAGTAGACCAGTTTAATTTATCATTCCCTAAATTAATCTCTCTGACCGCACCATGGAAAACTCATCATTCATGTTCTGATTCAACAGCTCAGATATCCATGAGAAATTCTCTGGGCATGGCAGTCACTGGAGATGTGATGTGTTTCGTCATAGATTTTAAATGGTTTCATGCATGGAAACGTATGAATTGTTTATCAAAAAAAAAAAAAAAAGGAATGCAGCGCAGTCTATCCATGGAAGAAAGAGATAAGAAGGAACCACAACGAACGCATTCACTTTGTCCACTCCCTTTACCGACATTTAATTGACATTGTTATTCATGAGGATTTACTTTGATCAATACCCCGCGTTAAATAGGTGATTGGTATTGTATTCCATGTATTTGCATGTCTTCTGGAGCGTGTGTGAAGGATGATTTGAACTAATGACCTTCCGTGCAAGCACCCTATAGGATTTTCTTTGGTGACGTGATCATCGGTCATTGATGGCCTACATCTTTTCTTCCATTTTGCCCAATTTTTCCGAACTTTGATGACTTTTTTCTCAGAGTTGGCAGTCTTTGGCACTGAAACGAGTTACCTAGTTACGATTATACACATATAAACTATTAAATTAAACAGGTTTTATGTACCGGACTCAACCGGAACATTGTGCATTATTTAAGAACATTTTACATCTATTTTTCATCGAAAAAGTCACCAAAATCTTACCTTATTTGCTAAAGATGAAACTCAGCAAAAAACGGCCGATTTTGATTACCTTTTCGATGTTTTATAGGACATTTTCTACACAACACGATCAAGAAAACAGTTTGACTGTAGATCCCAAAACAAAGCTACTATACATGTTCAGAGCATCAGTGAAATTCCATAATCTTACTTCTGGGTAGCGTTTGTTTGTTCGTGGATGGGTTTGTTATAATTTTTTCCAGTAATGATTTTGCCAAGCATCGATCGCGGTAAATGGATCATACATGAAAGTAAGTACCATTGATAGCTTTTCTTTTCATGCGTCAATAGATAAGCGGATTAAAACTTGGCCGATCGAAGTCGTTGTGGTTCCTTCTCATCTCTTTCTTCCATGGTCTATCCAACGACGGGCAGCTAGATTCGTCTGCAGAGATTATTCACCATACAGTAGCGTGACTAAGATGCTTACCAAACTAGAACATACTGCAGTTACTGTCCGTTTTCCTATACACAATACACAGTGCTCTCACCATTGACGCGTGACCCCTACAAATGATGTACGTTGTAAGAATGGGCACTTGCCTGGTTAACATCACTGTGTGAAAAATAACCAGTCAATATCTAAGGTATTCTCCAAACTTCTAGCAAATATATTTTTCTAACATGACCTAAAATTACAGCTAGGTTAGATGTTCAGAAATAGTCGCACTTTTGTAAAATATGAGTCCTCCGCCGTCAGTGTGATTCCAGACATTCCACGTACCATCAGGGCCGTGACACTCGTATTCAATCCCTGTACAAAAATTGAAGTCACTTTACGGCAGTTTGATTGACATATCGGCAGTTTGAGTGACGGTTGCTAAGGAGTTTGGTACCAAACTCGGTACCAAAGTAGTTGATTGACAGTTTTGGTAGTTTGGTACCCTAAATTATGTTGATTGACAGTTTTTGGGGCGTTTGGTACCCTAAATTTGTCCAAGATGGCGCCCATCGACTGCCAATTATTCGGACCCTTTCCAGCAAAAATACAGCTTATTTAGCCAGTCTCGTCATGGGGTCCTCGGTTATAATATTTTCCTAGTATATTGAGCTAACTCCTCAGCTATTTGGTTTTTCACGATATGATAGTAATGGAAAGATTCGACCAAATGTTCGCCGTTTTTCGCCATTTAATTTTTTTTGAAACGATGAAGTAAACATTGCATCATCTCTTCCACAGGTAATACACTCCTACACGTACATGGTACTATGCCATCACATTATGCATTATCGCGCATAGGCCGAATGACTGACTTCGTTTGCGCAAACGAGTGGCTTATCCTATAGTATATTAGTACTCGAGAATCCTTGGTACCATGTTGAGAAGGTGGAGGAGACTAAAGCTGTATTAACGAACACGCATGCGTTAAAAATGATGTAGCCTAGTCGAACAATGCCGGAAACTACGTCACGCTATTGTTCGACCTAGGCTACATATTTTTTAACGCATGCGTGTTCGTCAATACAGCTTTAGTCTCCTCCACCTTCGCAACACGGTACGTGGAGTGTCTGGAATCACACTGCCGGCGGAGGAGAATACTAGCTGGTCAAACAGTTTAATTTTATCAAGCATATAATACCTGAACAATCACCGTCATTTGATCGATTTACTACAGAATATACTCAAAATATAATTTTAAAATAGTAAACCTGTTAACTTATATATTTGTGTACTAAAATATAAGGACATGTGAATAAAATCATGTCGAAGACAAAATGGCCGCTAATCCGCCTATTGTGAGACCTAGGATACATATTTCGAAAGAGGGCAGCAGACTAGGATGCCTATCCCATTGTCTATTATTCCTGGTTTAAGGGGGCGCAGCACTAATTCAGCGTCCCATAGGATAACGTGTGAATTCGGCCTACTTCAAGCGCCATTTCTGGCGTCCCTGCAATACTTGGCAAAATAAATTTGGTATCAAATTAAAGCTCTGTTTCTCTAGATTCCAAAACTTTTGTCGGCATATATCGATGACCATTGACTTTTTTCGCTATTTTGCGGTGCAAAAAAATAGCTAAAATATACTAAACTCACCACTCACATTTCAAAATCGGGTTTTCTCTTAATCCGCCACAGAGAATTGCTTTTGAGATCAATTGTCCAGTTTTTTTCTGCATGTTATCATTAAAGACACTTGTCGAATTCATATGAGCCAATATTGAGTGATTTAAAGTGAACATGTCGGTAGATATGGTTGCTACAATCTCGTATTCACTATGGACTATATTAGCCGAATTTCGTTGTTACATAAAATGCGGAGTGATTTAGTGTTGCGCCCTCTTATAAGGTGTTAAAAGTTTTCAAAATCCACATTTATTACTCATTAAGTAAACTAGAGAAAATTTGAAGCTCAACACCGAAGATTTCATGTCTCTGCGACATTCCGTTCAAGAGAAATGATGTTTTAAAGATCAGTGCCGAAATGCCGAAAATCGAATATTTCGACTTTTCCTCCTATATGCGAAAGTTTATACAAAACTCACAAACTTAGTGACAGACGACAATTTGAGCACGTCTTTGAACCAAGTTTAATTTCTTTTCTAGATTATCAGTGTTCCCATTTTGTTTTGGAAATCATTTATTACTAAGTCTGAAGTATAAATACCCCCCCCCCCGTTCCAGTGGTAACTATTACGATCCTTTTGCGCAGGCCTCCTGAATCTTAAGCAAAACGGCTTCATGCCGTTTCACAATGTCTATTAACATTAAAATCCATTTTGAGCCTTTTTGAGTATTTTTGGACGCATATCTAGACTTTGCAGGCGCCTACTCGGCCAATAAAGTGTTTTTTCCAATCTTTTTTTCATGGGGATGACTTTTTGTAATCTTTGTTTATCATCATGATTGAAATAGAACACATTTTGTGAAGCGCATCTCTTATTTTGCGCGAAGAATGTAAAAGGAACGCGTTCATAACGACGGCCGTTACAAGGGGGCGCAGCACTAATTCAGCGTCCCATAGGATAACGTGTGAATTCGGCCTACTTCAAGCGCCATTTCTGGCGTCCCTGCAATACTTGGCAAAATAAATTTGGTATCAAATTAAAGCTCTGTTTCTCTAGATTCCAAAACTTTTGTCGGCATATATCGATGACCATTGACTTTTTTCGCTATTTTGAAGTGAAAAAAAAATAGCTAAAAATATACTAAACTCACCACTCACATTTCAAAATCGGGTTTTCTTAATCCGCCACAGAGAATTGCTTTTGAGATCAATTGTCCAGTTTTTTTCTGCATGTTATCATTAAAGACACTTGTCGAATTCATATGAGCCAATATTGAGTGATTTAAAGTGAACATGTCGGTAGATATGGTTGCTACAATCTCGTATTCACTATGGACTATATTAGCCGAATTTCGTTGTTACATAAAATGCGGAGTGATTTAGTGTTGCGCCCTCTTATAAGGTGTTAAAAGTTTTCAAAATCCACATTTATTACTCATTAAGTAAACTAGAGAAAATTTGAAGCTCAACACCGAAGATTTCATGTCTCTGCGACATTCCGTTCAAGAGAAATGATGTTTTAAAGATCAGTGCCGAAATGCCGAAAATCGAATATTTCGACTTTTCCTCCTATATGCGAAAGTTTATACAAAACTCACAAACTTAGTGACAGACGACAATTTGAGCACGTCTTTGAACCAAGTTTAATTTCTTTTCTAGATTATCAGTGTTCCCATTTTGTTTTGGAAATCATTTATTACTAAGTCTGAAGTATAAATACCCCCCCGTTCCAGTGGTAACAATTACGATCTTTTTGCGTAGGCCTACTGAATATTCAGCAAAACGGCTTCATGCAGATTAACAATGTCTATTAACATTAAAATCCATTTTTGAGCCTTTTTGAGTATTTTTGGACGCATATCTAGACTTTGCAGGCGCCTACTCGGCCAATAAAGTGTTTTTTCCAACATTTTTTCATGGGGATGACTTTTTGTAATCTTTGTTTATCATCATGATTGAAATAGAACACATTTTGTGAAGCGCATCTCTTATTTTGCGCGAAGAATGTAAAAGGAACGCGTTCATAACGACGGCCGTTACAAGGTGTTAAAAGTTTTCAAAATCCACATTTATTACTCATTAAGTAAACTAGAGAAAATTTGAAGCTCAACACCGAAGATTTCATGTCTCTGCGACATTCCGTTCAAGAGAAATGATGTTTTAAAGATCAGTGCCGAAATGCCGAAAATCGAATATTTCGACTTTTCCTCCTATATGCGAAAGTTTATACAAAACTCACAAACTTAGTGACAGACGACAATTTGAGCACGTCTTTGAACCAAGTTTAATTTCTTTTCTAGATTATCAGTGTTCCCATTTTGTTTTGGAAATCATTTATTACTAAGTCTGAAGTATAAATACCCCCCCCCCCCGTTCCAGTGGTAACAATTACGATCTTTTTGCGTAGGCCTACTGAATATTCAGCAAAACGGCTTCATGCAGATTAACAATGTCTATTAACATTAAAATCCATTTTTGAGCCCTTTTGAGTATTTTTGGACGCATATCTAGACTTTGCAGGCGCCTACTCGGCCAATAAAGTGTTTTTTCCAACATTTTTTTCATGGGGATGACTTTTTGTAATCTTTGTTTATCATCATGATTGAAATAGAACACATTTTGTGAAGCGCATCTCTTATTTTGCGCGAAGAATGTAAAAGGAACGCGTTCATAACGACGGCCGTTACAAGGGGGCGCAGCACTAATTCAGCGTCCCATAGGATAACGTGTGAATTCGGCCTACTTCAAGCGCCATTTCTGGCGTCCCTGCAATACTTGGCAAAATAAATTTGGTATCAAATTAAAGCTCTGTTTCTCTAGATTCCAAAACTTTTGTCGGCATATATCGATGACCATTGACTTTTTCGCTATTTTGCGGTGCAAAAAAAAAATAGCTAAAAATATACTAAACTCACCACTCACATTTCAAAATCGGGTTTTCTCTTAATCCGCCACAGAGAATTGCTTTTGAGATCAATTGTCCAGTTTTTTCTGCATGTTATCATTAAAGACACTTGTCGAATTCATATGAGCCAATATTGAGTGATTTAAAGTGAACATGTCGGTAGATATGGTTGCTACAATCTCGTATTCACTATGGACTATATTAGCCGAATTTCGTTGTTACATAAAATGCGGAGTGATTTAGTGTTGCGCCCTCTTATAAGGTGTTAAAAGTTTTCAAAATCCACATTTATTACTCATTAAGTAAACTAGAGAAAATTTGAAGCTCAACACCGAAGATTTCATGTCTCTGCGACATTCCGTTCAAGAGAAATGATGTTTTAAAGATCAGTGCCGAAATGCCGAAAATCGAATATTTCGACTTTTCCTCCTATATGCGAAAGTTTATACAAAACTCACAAACTTAGTGACAGACGACAATTTGAGCACGTCTTTGAACCAAGTTTAATTTCTTTTCTAGATTATCAGTGTTCCCATTTTGTTTTGGAAATCATTTATTACTAAGTCTGAAGTATAAATACCCCCCCCGTTCCAGTGGTAACAATTACGATCTTTTTGCGTAGGCCTACTGAATATTCAGCAAAACGGCTTCATGCAGATTAACAATGTCTATTAACATTAAAATCCATTTTTGAGCCTTTTTGAGTATTTTTGGACGCATATCTAGACTTTGCAGGCGCCTACTCGGCCAATAAAGTGTTTTTTCCAACATTTTTTTCATGGGGATGACTTTTTGTAATCTTTGTTTATCATCATGATTGAAATAGAACACATTTTGTGAAGCGCATCTCTTATTTTGCGCGAAGAATGTAAAAGGAACGCGTTCATAACGACGGCCGTTACAAGGGGCGCAGCACTAATTCAGCGTCCCATAGGATAACGTGTGAATTCGGCCTACTTCAAGCGCCATTTCTGGCGTCCCTGCAATACTTGGCAAAATAAATTTGGTATCAAATTAAAGCTCTGTTTCTCTAGATTCCAAAACTTTTGTCGGCATATATCGATGACCATTGACTTTTTTCGCTATTTTGCGGTGCAAAAAAATAGCTAAAATATACTAAACTCACCACTCACATTTCAAAATCGGGTTTTCTTAATCCGCCACAGAGAATTGCTTTTGAGATCAATTGTCCAGTTTTTTTTTGCATTTTATCATTAAAAACACTCGTCGAATTCATATGAGCCAATATTGAGTGATTTAAAGTGAACATGTCGGTAGATATGGTTGCTACAATCTCGTATTCACTATGGACTATATTAGCCGAATTTCGTTGTTACATAAAATGCGGAGTGATTTAGTGTTGCGCCCTCTTATAAGGTGTTAAAAGTTTTCAAAATCCACATTTATTACTCATTAAGTAAACTAGAGAAAATTTGAAGCTCAACACCGAAGATTTCATGTCTCTGCGACATTCCGTTCAAGAGAAATGATGTTTTAAAGATCAGTGCCGAAATGCCGAAAATCGAATATTTCGACTTTTCCTCCTATATGCGAAAGTTTATACAAAACTCACAAACTTAGTGACAGACGACAATTTGAGCACGTCTTTGAACCAAGTTTAATTTCTTTTCTAGATTATCAGTGTTCCCATTTTGTTTTGGAAATCATTTATTACTAAGTCTGAAGTATAAATACCCCCCCGTTCCAGTGGTAACAATTACGATCTTTTTGCGTAGGCCTACTGAATATTCAGCAAAACGGCTTCATGCAGATTAACAATGTCTATTAACATTAAAATCCATTTTTGAGCCTTTTTGAGTATTTTTGGACGCATATCTAGACTTTGCAGGCGCCTACTCGGCCAATAAAGTGTTTTTTCCAACATTTTTTTCATGGGGATGACTTTTTGTAATCTTTGTTTATCATCATGATTGAAATAGAACACATTTTGTGAAGCGCATCTCTTATTTTGCGCGAAGAATGTAAAAGGAACGCGTTCATAACGACGGCCGTTACAAGGGGCGCAGCACTAATTCAGCGTCCCATAGGATAACGTGTGAATTCGGCCTACTTCAAGCGCCATTTCTGGCGTCCCTGCAATACTTGGCAAAATAAATTTGGTATCAAATTAAAGCTCTGTTTCTCTAGATTCCAAAACTTTTGTCGGCATATATCGATGACCATTGACTTTTTTTCGCTATTTTGCGGTGCAAAAAAAATAGCTAAAAATATACTAAACTCACCACTCACATTTCAAAATCGGGTTTTCTCTTAATCCGCCACAGAGAATTGCTTTTGAGATCAATTGTCCAGTTTTTTTCTGCATGTTATCATTAAAGACACTTGTCGAATTCATATGAGCCAATATTGAGTGATTTAAAGTGAACATGTCGGTAGATATGGTTGCTACAATCTCGTATTCACTATGGACTATATTAGCCGAATTTCGTTGTTACATAAAATGCGGAGTGATTTAGTGTTGCGCCCTCTTATAAGGTGTTAAAAGTTTTCAAAATCCACATTTATTACTCATTAAGTAAACTAGAGAAAATTTGAAGCTCAACACCGAAGATTTCATGTCTCTGCGACATTCCGTTCAAGAGAAATGATGTTTTAAAGATCAGTGCCGAAATGCCGAAAATCGAATATTTCGACTTTTCCTCCTATATGCGAAAGTTTATACAAAACTCACAAACTTAGTGACAGACGACAATTTGAGCACGTCTTTGAACCAAGTTTAATTTCTTTTCTAGATTATCAGTGTTCCCATTTTGTTTTGGAAATCATTTATTACTAAGTCTGAAGTATAAATACCCCCCGTTCCAGTGGTAACAATTACGATCTTTTTGCGTAGGCCTACTGAATATTCAGCAAAACGGCTTCATGCAGATTAACAATGTCTATTAACATTAAAATCCATTTTTGAGCCTTTTTGAGTATTTTTGGACGCATATCTAGACTTTGCAGGCGCCTACTCGGCCAATAAAGTGTTTTTTCCAACATTTTTTCATGGGGATGACTTTTTGTAATCTTTGTTTATCATCATGATTGAAATAGAACACATTTTGTGAAGCGCATCTCTTATTTTGCGCGAAGAATGTAAAAGGAACGCGTTCATAACGACGGCCGTTACAAGGGGGCGCAGCACTAATTCAGCGTCCCATAGGATAACGTGTGAATTCGGCCTACTTCAAGCGCCATTTCTGGCGTCCCTGCAATACTTGGCAAAATAAATTTGGTATCAAATTAAAGCTCTGTTTCTCTAGATTCCAAAACTTTTGTCGGCATATATCGATGACCATTGACTTTTTTCGCTATTTTGCGGTGCAAAAAAAATAGCTAAAAATATACTAAACTCACCACTCACATTTCAAAATCGGGTTTTCTCTTAATCCGCCACAGAGAATTGCTTTTGAGATCAATTGTCCAGTTTTTTCTGCATGTTATCATTAAAGACACTGTGTCGAATTCATATGAGCCAATATTGAGTGATTTAAAGTGAACATGTCGGTAGATATGGTTGCTACAATCTCGTATTCACTATGGACTATATTAGCCGAATTTCGTTGTTACATAAAATGCGGAGTGATTTAGTGTTGCGCCCTCTTATAAGGTGTTAAAAGTTTTCAAAATCCACATTTATTACTCATTAAGTAAACTAGAGAAAATTTGAAGCTCAACACCGAAGATTTCATGTCTCTGCGACATTCCGTTCAAGAGAAATGATGTTTTAAAGATCAGTGCCGAAATGCCGAAAATCGAATATTTCGACTTTTCCTCCTATATGCGAAAGTTTATACAAAACTCACAAACTTAGTGACAGACGACAATTTGAGCACGTCTTTGAACCAAGTTTAATTTCTTTTCTAGATTATCAGTGTTCCCATTTTGTTTTGGAAATCATTTATTACTAAGTCTGAAGTATAAATACCCCCCCCGTTCCAGTGGTAACAATTACGATCTTTTGCGTAGGCCTACTGAATATTCAGCAAAACGGCTTCATGCAGATTAACAATGTCTATTAACATTAAAATCCATTTTGAGCCTTTTTGAGTATTTTTGGACGCATATCTAGACTTTGCAGGCGCCTACTCGGCCAATAAAGTGTTTTTTCCAACATTTTTTCATGGGGATGACTTTTTGTAATCTTTGTTTATCATCATGATTGAAATAGAACACATTTTGTGAAGCGCATCTCTTATTTTGCGCGAAGAATGTAAAAGGAACGCGTTCATAACGACGGCCGTTACAAGGGGCGCAGCACTAATTCAGCGTCCCATAGGATAACGTGTGAATTCGGCCTACTTCAAGCGCCATTTCTGGCGTCCCTGCAATACTTGGCAAAATAAATTTGGTATCAAATTAAAGCTCTGTTTCTCTAGATTCCAAAACTTTTGTCGGCATATATCGATGACCATTGACTTTTTTTCGCTATTTTGCGGTGCAAAAAAATAGCTAAAAATATACTAAACTCACCACTCACATTTCAAAATCGGGTTTTCTCTTAATCCGCCACAGAGAATTGCTTTTGAGATCAATTGTCCAGTTTTTTCTGCATGTTATCATTAAAGACACTTGTCGAATTCATATGAGCCAATATTGAGTGATTTAAAGTGAACATGTCGGTAGATATGGTTGCTACAATCTCGTATTCACTATGGACTATATTAGCCGAATTTCGTTGTTACATAAAATGCGGAGTGATTTAGTGTTGCGCCCTCTTATAAGGTGTTAAAAGTTTTCAAAATCCACATTTATTACTCATTAAGTAAACTAGAGAAAATTTGAAGCTCAACACCGAAGATTTCATGTCTCTGCGACATTCCGTTCAAGAGAAATGATGTTTTAAAGATCAGTGCCGAAATGCCGAAAATCGAATATTTCGACTTTTCCTCCTATATGCGAAAGTTTATACAAAACTCACAAACTTAGTGACAGACGACAATTTGAGCACGTCTTTGAACCAAGTTTAATTTCTTTTCTAGATTATCAGTGTTCCCATTTTGTTTTGGAAATCATTTATTACTAAGTCTGAAGTATAAATACCCCCCCGTTCCAGTGGTAACAATTACGATCTTTTTGCGTAGGCCTACTGAATATTCAGCAAAACGGCTTCATGCAGATTAACAATGTCTATTAACATTAAAATCCATTTTTGAGCCTTTTTGAGTATTTTTGGACGCATATCTAGACTTTGCAGGCGCCTACTCGGCCAATAAAGTGTTTTTTCCAACATTTTTTCATGGGGATGACTTTTTGTAATCTTTGTTTATCATCATGATTGAAATAGAACACATTTTGTGAAGCGCATCTCTTATTTTGCGCGAAGAATGTAAAAGGAACGCGTTCATAACGACGGCCGTTACAAGGGGCGCAGCACTAATTCAGCGTCCCATAGGATAACGTGTGAATTCGGCCTACTTCAAGCGCCATTTCTGGCGTCCCTGCAATACTTGGCAAAATAAATTTGGTATCAAATTAAAGCTCTGTTTCTCTAGATTCCAAAACTTTTGTCGGCATATATCGATGACCATTGACTTTTTTCGCTATTTTGCGGTGCAAAAAAATAGCTAAAATATACTAAACTCACCACTCACATTTCAAAATCGGGTTTTCTCTTAATCCGCCACAGAGAATTGCTTTTGAGATCAATTGTCCAGTTTTTTCTGCATGTTATCATTAAAGACACTTGTCGAATTCATATGAGCCAATATTGAGTGATTTAAAGTGAACATGTCGGTAGATATGGTTGCTACAATCTCGTATTCACTATGGACTATATTAGCCGAATTTCGTTGTTACATAAAATGCGGAGTGATTTAGTGTTGCGCCCTCTTATAAGGTGTTAAAAGTTTTCAAAATCCACATTTATTACTCATTAAGTAAACTAGAGAAAATTTGAAGCTCAACACCGAAGATTTCATGTCTCTGCGACATTCCGTTCAAGAGAAATGATGTTTTAAAGATCAGTGCCGAAATGCCGAAAATCGAATATTTCGACTTTTCCTCCTATATGCGAAAGTTTATACAAAACTCACAAACTTAGTGACAGACGACAATTTGAGCACGTCTTTGAACCAAGTTTAATTTCTTTTCTAGATTATCAGTGTTCCCATTTTGTTTTGGAAATCATTTATTACTAAGTCTGAAGTATAAATACCCCCCCCCGTTCCAGTGGTAACAATTACGATCTTTTTGCGTAGGCCTACTGAATATTCAGCAAAACGGCTTCATGCAGATTAACAATGTCTATTAACATTAAAATCCATTTTGAGCCTTTTTGAGTATTTTTGGACGCATATCTAGACTTTGCAGGCGCCTACTCGGCCAATAAAGTGTTTTTTCCAACATTTTTTCATGGGGATGACTTTTTGTAATCTTTGTTTATCATCATGATTGAAATAGAACACATTTTGTGAAGCGCATCTCTTATTTTGCGCGAAGAATGTAAAAGGAACGCGTTCATAACGACGGCCGTTACAAGGGGGCGCAGCACTAATTCAGCGTCCCATAGGATAACGTGTGAATTCGGCCTACTTCAAGCGCCATTTCTGGCGTCCCTGCAATACTTGGCAAAATAAATTTGGTATCAAATTAAAGCTCTGTTTCTCTAGATTCCAAAACTTTTGTCGGCATATATCGATGACCATTGACTTTTTTCGCTATTTTGCGGTGCAAAAAAAATAGCTAAAAATATACTAAACTCACCACTCACATTTCAAAATCGGGTTTTCTCTTAATCCGCCACAGAGAATTGCTTTTGAGATCAATTGTCCAGTTTTTTTCTGCATGTTATCATTAAAGACACTTGTCGAATTCATATGAGCCAATATTGAGTGATTTAAAGTGAACATGTCGGTAGATATGGTTGCTACAATCTCGTATTCACTATGGACTATATTAGCCGAATTTCGTTGTTACATAAAATGCGGAGTGATTTAGTGTTGCGCCCTCTTATAAGGTGTTAAAAGTTTTCAAAATCCACATTTATTACTCATTAAGTAAACTAGAGAAAATTTGAAGCTCAACACCGAAGATTTCATGTCTCTGCGACATTCCGTTCAAGAGAAATGATGTTTTAAAGATCAGTGCCGAAATGCCGAAAATCGAATATTTCGACTTTTCCTCCTATATGCGAAAGTTTATACAAAACTCACAAACTTAGTGACAGACGACAATTTGAGCACGTCTTTGAACCAAGTTTAATTTCTTTTCTAGATTATCAGTGTTCCCATTTTGTTTTGGAAATCATTTATTACTAAGTCTGAAGTATAAATACCCCCCCCGTTCCAGTGGTAACAATTACGATCTTTTTGCGTAGGCCTACTGAATATTCAGCAAAACGGCTTCATGCAGATTAACAATGTCTATTAACATTAAAATCCATTTTTGAGCCTTTTTGAGTATTTTTGGACGCATATCTAGACTTTGCAGGCGCCTACTCGGCCAATAAAGTGTTTTTTCCAACATTTTTTTCATGGGGATGACTTTTTGTAATCTTTGTTTATCATCATGATTGAAATAGAACACATTTTGTGAAGCGCATCTCTTATTTTGCGCGAAGAATGTAAAAGGAACGCGTTCATAACGACGGCCGTTACAAGGGGCGCAGCACTAATTCAGCGTCCCATAGGATAACGTGTGAATTCGGCCTACTTCAAGCGCCATTTCTGGCGTCCCTGCAATACTTGGCAAAATAAATTTGGTATCAAATAAAAGCTCTGTTTCTCTAGATTCCAAAACTTTTGTCGGCATATATCGATGACCATTGACTTTTTTCGCTATTTTGCGGTGCAAAAAAAATAGCTAAAATATACTAAACTCACCACTCACATTTCAAAATCGGGTTTTCTCTTAATCCGCCACAGAGAATTGCTTTTGAGATCAATTGTCCAGTTTTTTTCTGCATGTTATCATTAAAGACACTTGTCGAATTCATATGAGCCAATATTGAGTGATTTAAAGTGAACATGTCGGTAGATATGGTTGCTACAATCTCGTATTCACTATGGACTATATTAGCCGAATTTCGTTGTTACATAAAATGCGGAGTGATTTAGTGTTGCGCCCTCTTATAAGGTGTTAAAAGTTTTCAAAATCCACATTTATTACTCATTAAGTAAACTAGAGAAAATTTGAAGCTCAACACCGAAGATTTCATGTCTCTGCGACATTCCGTTCAAGAGAAATGATGTTTTAAAGATCAGTGCCGAAATGCCGAAAATCGAATATTTCGACTTTTCCTCCTATATGCGAAAGTTTATACAAAACTCACAAACTTAGTGACAGACGACAATTTGAGCACGTCTTTGAACCAAGTTTAATTTCTTTTCTAGATTATCAGTGTTCCCATTTTGTTTTGGAAATCATTTATTACTAAGTCTGAAGTATAAATACCCCCCCCCCCGTTCCAGTGGTAACAATTACGATCTTTTTGCGTAGGCCTACTGAATATTCAGCAAAACGGCTTCATGCAGATTAACAATGTCTATTAACATTAAAATCCATTTTTGAGCCTTTTTGAGTATTTTTGGACGCATATCTAGACTTTGCAGGCGCCTACTCGGCCAATAAAGTGTTTTTTCCAACATTTTTTTCATGGGGATGACTTTTTGTAATCTTTGTTTATCATCATGATTGAAATAGAACACATTTTGTGAAGCGCATCTCTTATTTTGCGCGAAGAATGTAAAAGGAACGCGTTCATAACGACGGCCGTTACAAGGGGCGCAGCACTAATTCAGCGTCCCATAGGATAACGTGTGAATTCGGCCTACTTCAAGCGCCATTTCTGGCGTCCCTGCAATACTTGGCAAAATAAATTTGGTATCAAATTAAAGCTCTGTTTCTCTAGATTCCAAAACTTTTGTCGGCATATATCGATGACCATTGACTTTTTTCGCTATTTTGCGGTGCAAAAAAATAGCTAAAAATATACTAAACTCACCACTCACATTTCAAAATCGGGTTTCTCTTAATCCGCCACAGAGAATTGCTTTTGAGATCAATTGTCCAGTTTTTTCTGCATGTTATCATTAAAGACACTTGTCGAATTCATATGAGCCAATATTGAGTGATTTAAAGTGAACATGTCGGTAGATATGGTTGCTACAATCTCGTATTCACTATGGACTATATTAGCCGAATTTCGTTGTTACATAAAATGCGGAGTGATTTAGTGTTGCGCCCTCTTATAAGGTGTTAAAAGTTTTCAAAATCCACATTTATTACTCATTAAGTAAACTAGAGAAAATTTGAAGCTCAACACCGAAGATTTCATGTCTCTGCGACATTCCGTTCAAGAGAAATGATGTTTTAAAGATCAGTGCCGAAATGCCGAAAATCGAATATTTCGACTTTTCCTCCTATATGCGAAAGTTTATACAAAACTCACAAACTTAGTGACAGACGACAATTTGAGCACGTCTTTGAACCAAGTTTAATTTCTTTTCTAGATTATCAGTGTTCCCATTTTGTTTTGGAAATCATTTATTACTAAGTCTGAAGTATAAATACCCCCCCCCGTTCCAGTGGTAACAATTACGATCTTTTTGCGTAGGCCTACTGAATATTCAGCAAAACGGCTTCATGCAGATTAACAATGTCTATTAACATTAAAATCCATTTTGAGCCTTTTTGAGTATTTTTGGACGCATATCTAGACTTTGCAGGCGCCTACTCGGCCAATAAAGTGTTTTTTCCAACATTTTTTCATGGGGATGACTTTTTGTAATCTTTGTTTATCATCATGATTGAAATAGAACACATTTTGTGAAGCGCATCTCTTATTTTGCGCGAAGAATGTAAAAGGAACGCGTTCATAACGACGGCCGTTACAAGGGGCGCAGCACTAATTCAGCGTCCCATAGGATAACGTGTGAATTCGGCCTACTTCAAGCGCCATTTCTGGCGTCCCTGCAATACTTGGCAAAATAAATTTGGTATCAAATTAAAGCTCTGTTTCTCTAGATTCCAAAACTTTTGTCGGCATATATCGATGACCATTGACTTTTTTTCGCTATTTTGCGGTGCAAAAAAAATAGCTAAAATATACTAAACTCACCACTCACATTTCAAAATCGGGTTTTCTCTTAATCCGCCACAGAGAATTGCTTTTGAGATCAATTGTCCAGTTTTTTTCTGCATGTTATCATTAAAGACACTTGTCGAATTCATATGAGCCAATATTGAGTGATTTAAAGTGAACATGTCGGTAGATATGGTTGCTACAATCTCGTATTCACTATGGACTATATTAGCCGAATTTCGTTGTTACATAAAATGCGGAGTGATTTAGTGTTGCGCCCTCTTATAAGGTGTTAAAAGTTTTCAAAATCCACATTTATTACTCATTAAGTAAACTAGAGAAAATTTGAAGCTCAACACCGAAGATTTCATGTCTCTGCGACATTCCGTTCAAGAGAAATGATGTTTTAAAGATCAGTGCCGAAATGCCGAAAATCGAATATTTCGACTTTTCCTCCTATATGCGAAAGTTTATACAAAACTCACAAACTTAGTGACAGACGACAATTTGAGCACGTCTTTGAACCAAGTTTAATTTCTTTTCTAGATTATCAGTGTTCCCATTTTGTTTTGGAAATCATTTATTACTAAGTCTGAAGTATAAATACCCCCCCCGTTCCAGTGGTAACAATTACGATCTTTTGCGTAGGCCTACTGAATATTCAGCAAAACGGCTTCATGCAGATTAACAATGTCTATTAACATTAAAATCCATTTTTGAGCCTTTTTGAGTATTTTTGGACGCATATCTAGACTTTGCAGGCGCCTACTCGGCCAATAAAGTGTTTTTTTCCAACATTTTTTCATGGGGATGACTTTTTGTAATCTTTGTTTATCATCATGATTGAAATAGAACACATTTTGTGAAGCGCATCTCTTATTTTGCGCGAAGAATGTAAAAGGAACGCGTTCATAACGACGGCCGTTACAAGGGGGCGCAGCACTAATTCAGCGTCCCATAGGATAACGTGTGAATTCGGCCTACTTCAAGCGCCATTTCTGGCGTCCCTGCAATACTTGGCAAAATAAATTTGGTATCAAATTAAAGCTCTGTTTCTCTAGATTCCAAAACTTTTGTCGGCATATATCGATGACCATTGACTTTTTCCTCTATTTTGCGGTGCAAAAAAAAATAGCTAAAATATACTAAACTCACCACTCACATTTCAAAATCGGGTTTTCTTAATCCGCCACAGAGAATTGCTTTTGAGATCAATTGTCCAGTTTTTTTTCTGCATGTTATCATTAAAGACACTTGTCGAATTCATATGAGCCAATATTGAGTGATTTAAAGTGAACATGTCGGTAGATATGGTTGCTACAATCTCGTATTCACTATGGACTATATTAGCCGAATTTCGTTGTTACATAAAATGCGGAGTGATTTAGTGTTGCGCCCTCTTATAAGGTGTTAAAAGTTTTCAAAATCCACATTTATTACTCATTAAGTAAACTAGAGAAAATTTGAAGCTCAACACCGAAGATTTCATGTCTCTGCGACATTCCGTTCAAGAGAAATGATGTTTTAAAGATCAGTGCCGAAATGCCGAAAATCGAATATTTCGACTTTTCCTCCTATATGCGAAAGTTTATACAAAACTCACAAACTTAGTGACAGACGACAATTTGAGCACGTCTTTGAACCAAGTTTAATTTCTTTTCTAGATTATCAGTGTTCCCATTTTGTTTTGGAAATCATTTATTACTAAGTCTGAAGTATAAATACCCCCCCCCGTTCCAGTGGTAACAATTACGATCTTTTGCGTAGGCCTACTGAATATTCAGCAAAACGGCTTCATGCAGATTAACAATGTCTATTAACATTAAAATCCATTTTTGAGCCTTTTTGAGTATTTTTGGACGCATATCTAGACTTTGCAGGCGCCTACTCGGCCAATAAAGTGTTTTTTCCAACATTTTTTCATGGGGATGACTTTTTGTAATCTTTGTTTATCATCATGATTGAAATAGAACACATTTTGTGAAGCGCATCTCTTATTTTGCGCGAAGAATGTAAAAGGAACGCGTTCATAACGACGGCCGTTACAAGGGGGCGCAGCACTAATTCAGCGTCCCATAGGATAACGTGTGAATTCGGCCTACTTCAAGCGCCATTTCTGGCGTCCCTGCAATACTTGGCAAAATAAATTTGGTATCAAATTAAAGCTCTGTTTCTCTAGATTCCAAAACTTTTGTCGGCATATATCGATGACCATTGACTTTTTTCGCTATTTTGCGGTGCAAAAAAATAGCTAAAATATACTAAACTCACCACTCACATTTCAAAATCGGGTTTTCTCTTAATCCGCCACAGAGAATTGCTTTTGAGATCAATTGTCCAGTTTTTTTCTGCATGTTATCATTAAAGACACTTGTCGAATTCATATGAGCCAATATTGAGTGATTTAAAGTGAACATGTCGGTAGATATGGTTGCTACAATCTCGTATTCACTATGGACTATATTAGCCGAATTTCGTTGTTACATAAAATGCGGAGTGATTTAGTGTTGCGCCCTCTTATAAGGTGTTAAAAGTTTTCAAAATCCACATTTATTACTCATTAAGTAAACTAGAGAAAATTTGAAGCTCAACACCGAAGATTTCATGTCTCTGCGACATTCCGTTCAAGAGAAATGATGTTTTAAAGATCAGTGCCGAAATGCCGAAAATCGAATATTTCGACTTTTCCTCCTATATGCGAAAGTTTATACAAAACTCACAAACTTAGTGACAGACGACAATTTGAGCACGTCTTTGAACCAAGTTTAATTTCTTTTCTAGATTATCAGTGTTCCCATTTTGTTTTGGAAATCATTTATTACTAAGTCTGAAGTATAAATACCCCCCCGTTCCAGTGGTAACAATTACGATCTTTTGCGTAGGCCTACTGAATATTCAGCAAAACGGCTTCATGCAGATTAACAATGTCTATTAACATTAAAATCCATTTTGAGCCTTTTTGAGTATTTTTGGACGCATATCTAGACTTTGCAGGCGCCTACTCGGCCAATAAAGTGTTTTTTTTTTTATTTTTTTCATGGGGATGACTTTTTGTAATCTTTGTTTATCATCATGATTGAAATAGAACACATTTTGTGAAGCGCATCTCTTATTTTGCGCGAAGAATGTAAAAGGAACGCGTTCATAACGACGGCCGTTACAAGGGGCGCAGCACTAATTCAGCGTCCCATAGGATAACGTGTGAATTCGGCCTACTTCAAGCGCCATTTCTGGCGTCCCTGCAATACTTGGCAAAATAAATTTGGTATCAAATTAAAGCTCTGTTTCTCTAGATTCCAAAACTTTTGTCGGCATATATCGATGACCATTGACTTTTTTCGCTATTTTGCGAAGAAAAAAAATAGCTAAAAATATACTAAACTCACCACTCACATTTCAAAATCGGGTTTTCTCTTAATCCGCCACAGAGAATTGCTTTTGAGATCAATTGTCCAGTTTTTTTCTGCATGTTATCATTAAAGACACTTGTCGAATTCATATGAGCCAATATTGAGTGATTTAAAGTGAACATGTCGGTAGATATGGTTGCTACAATCTCGTATTCACTATGGACTATATTAGCCGAATTTCGTTGTTACATAAAATGCGGAGTGATTTAGTGTTGCGCCCTCTTATAAGGTGTTAAAAGTTTTCAAAATCCACATTTATTACTCATTAAGTAAACTAGAGAAAATTTGAAGCTCAACACCGAAGATTTCATGTCTCTGCGACATTCCGTTCAAGAGAAATGATGTTTTAAAGATCAGTGCCGAAATGCCGAAAATCGAATATTTCGACTTTTCCTCCTATATGCGAAAGTTTATACAAAACTCACAAACTTAGTGACAGACGACAATTTGAGCACGTCTTTGAACCAAGTTTAATTTCTTTTCTAGATTATCAGTGTTCCCATTTTGTTTTGGAAATCATTTATTACTAAGTCTGAAGTATAAATACCCCCCCCGTTCCAGTGGTAACAATTACGATCTTTTTGCGTAGGCCTACTGAATATTCAGCAAAACGGCTTCATGCAGATTAACAATGTCTATTAACATTAAAATCCATTTTTGAGCCTTTTTGAGTATTTTTGGACGCATATCTAGACTTTGCAGGCGCCTACTCGGCCAATAAAGTGTTTTTTCCAACATTTTTTCATGGGGATGACTTTTTGTAATCTTTGTTTATCATCATGATTGAAATAGAACACATTTTGTGAAGCGCATCTCTTATTTTGCGCGAAGAATGTAAAAGGAACGCGTTCATAACGACGGCCGTTACAAGGTGTTAAGCACGTTTTCAGCGTCCCATAGGATAACGTGTGAATTCGGCCTACTTCAAGCGCCATTTCTGGCGTCCCTGCAATACTTGGCAAAATAAATTTGGTATCAAATTAAAGCTCTGTTTCTCTAGATTCCAAAACTTTTGTCGGCATATATCGATGACCATTGACTTTTTCGCTATTTTGCGGTGCAAAAAAAATAGCTAAAAATATACTAAACTCACCACTCACATTTCAAAATCGGGTTTTCTCTTAATCCGCCACAGAGAATTGCTTTTGAGATCAATTGTCCAGTTTTTTTCTGCATGTTATCATTAAAGACACTTGTCGAATTCATATGAGCCAATATTGAGTGATTTAAAGTGAACATGTCGGTAGATATGGTTGCTACAATCTCGTATTCACTATGGACTATATTAGCCGAATTTCGTTGTTACATAAAATGCGGAGTGATTTAGTGTTGCGCCCTCTTATAAGGTGTTAAAAGTTTTCAAAATCCACATTTATTACTCATTAAGTAAACTAGAGAAAATTTGAAGCTCAACACCGAAGATTTCATGTCTCTGCGACATTCCGTTCAAGAGAAATGATGTTTTAAAGATCAGTGCCGAAATGCCGAAAATCGAATATTTCGACTTTTCCTCCTATATGCGAAAGTTTATACAAAACTCACAAACTTAGTGACAGACGACAATTTGAGCACGTCTTTGAACCAAGTTTAATTTCTTTTCTAGATTATCAGTGTTCCCATTTTGTTTTGGAAATCATTTATTACTAAGTCTGAAGTATAAATACCCCCCCCGTTCCAGTGGTAACAATTACGATCTTTTTTGCGTAGGCCTACTGAATATTCAGCAAAACGGCTTCATGCAGATTAACAATGTCTATTAACATTAAAATCCATTTTGAGCCTTTTTGAGTATTTTTGGACGCATATCTAGACTTTGCAGGCGCCTACTCGGCCAATAAAGTGTTTTTTCCAACATTTTTTCATGGGGATGACTTTTTGTAATCTTTGTTTATCATCATGATTGAAATAGAACACATTTTGTGAAGCGCATCTCTTATTTTGCGCGAAGAATGTAAAAGGAACGCGTTCATAACGACGGCCGTTACAAGGGGGCGCAGCACTAATTCAGCGTCCCATAGGATAACGTGTGAATTCGGCCTACTTCAAGCGCCATTTCTGGCGTCCCTGCAATACTTGGCAAAATAAATTTGGTATCAAATTAAAGCTCTGTTTCTCTAGATTCCAAAACTTTTGTCGGCATATATCGATGACCATTGACTTTTTTCGCTATTTTGCGGTGCAAAAAAAATAGCTAAAAATATACTAAACTCACCACTCACATTTCAAAATCGGGTTTTCTCTTAATCCGCCACAGAGAATTGCTTTTGAGATCAATTGTCCAGTTTTTTTCTGCATGTTATCATTAAAGACACTTGTCGAATTCATATGAGCCAATATTGAGTGATTTAAAGTGAACATGTCGGTAGATATGGTTGCTACAATCTCGTATTCACTATGGACTATATTAGCCGAATTTCGTTGTTACATAAAATGCGGAGTGATTTAGTGTTGCGCCCTCTTATAAGGTGTTAAAAGTTTTCAAAATCCACATTTATTACTCATTAAGTAAACTAGAGAAAATTTGAAGCTCAACACCGAAGATTTCATGTCTCTGCGACATTCCGTTCAAGAGAAATGATGTTTTAAAGATCAGTGCCGAAATGCCGAAAATCGAATATTTCGACTTTTCCTCCTATATGCGAAAGTTTATACAAAACTCACAAACTTAGTGACAGACGACAATTTGAGCACGTCTTTGAACCAAGTTTAATTTCTTTTCTAGATTATCAGTGTTCCCATTTTGTTTTGGAAATCATTTATTACTAAGTCTGAAGTATAAATACCCCCCCCGTTCCAGTGGTAACAATTACGATCTTTTTGCGTAGGCCTACTGAATATTCAGCAAAACGGCTTCATGCAGATTAACAATGTCTATTAACATTAAAATCCATTTTGAGCCTTTTGAGTATTTTTGGACGCATATCTAGACTTTGCAGGCGCCTACTCGGCCAATAAAGTGTTTTTTCCAACATTTTTTGCATGGGGATGACTGTTTGTAATCTTTGTTTATCACCATGATTGAAATAGAACACATTTTGTGAAGCGCATCTCTTATTTTGCGCGAAGAATGTAAAAGGAACGCGTTCATAACGACGGCCGTTACAAGGGGCGCAGCACTAATTCAGCGTCCCATAGGATAACGTGTGAATTCGGCCTACTTCAAGCGCCATTTCTGGCGTCCCTGCAATACTTGGCAAAATAAATTTGGTATCAAATTAAAGCTCTGTTTCTCTAGATTCCAAAACTTTTGTCGGCATATATCGATGACCATTGACTTTTTTCGCTATTTTGCGGTGCAAAAAAAATAGCTAAAAATATACTAAACTCACCACTCACATTTCAAAATCGGGTTTTCTCTTAATCCGCCACAGAGAATTGCTTTTGAGATCAATTGTCCAGTTTTTTTTTTCTGCATGTTATCATTAAAGACACTTGTCGAATTCATATGAGCCAATATTGAGTGATTTAAAGTGAACATGTCGGTAGATATGGTTGCTACAATCTCGTATTCACTATGGACTATATTAGCCGAATTTCGTTGTTACATAAAATGCGGAGTGATTTAGTGTTGCGCCCTCTTATAAGGTGTTAAAAGTTTTCAAAATCCACATTTATTACTCATTAAGTAAACTAGAGAAAATTTGAAGCTCAACACCGAAGATTTCATGTCTCTGCGACATTCCGTTCAAGAGAAATGATGTTTTAAAGATCAGTGCCGAAATGCCGAAAATCGAATATTTCGACTTTTCCTCCTATATGCGAAAGTTTATACAAAACTCACAAACTTAGTGACAGACGACAATTTGAGCACGTCTTTGAACCAAGTTTAATTTCTTTTCTAGATTATCAGTGTTCCCATTTTGTTTTGGAAATCATTTATTACTAAGTCTGAAGTATAAATACCCCCCCCCCGTTCCAGTGGTAACAATTACGATCTTTTGCGTAGGCCTACTGAATATTCAGCAAAACGGCTTCATGCAGATTAACAATGTCTATTAACATTAAAATCCATTTTGAGCCTTTTTGAGTATTTTTGGACGCATATCTAGACTTTGCAGGCGCCTACTCGGCCAATAAAGTGTTTTTTCCAACATTTTTTTCATGGGGATGACTTTTTGTAATCTTTGTTTATCATCATGATTGAAATAGAACACATTTTGTGAAGCGCATCTCTTATTTTGCGCGAAGAATGTAAAAGGAACGCGTTCATAACGACGGCCGTTACAAGGGGGCGCAGCACTAATTCAGCGTCCCATAGGATAACGTGTGAATTCGGCCTACTTCAAGCGCCATTTCTGGCGTCCCTGCAATACTTGGCAAAATAAATTTGGTATCAAATTAAAGCTCTGTTTCTCTAGATTCCAAAACTTTTGTCGGCATATATCGATGACCATTGACTTTTTTTCGCTATTTTGCGGTGCAAAAAAAATAGCTAAAAATATACTAAACTCACCGCGCGCATTTCAAAATCGGGTTTTCTCTTAATCCGCCACAGAGAATTGCTTTTGAGATCAATTGTCCAGTTTTTTCTGCATGTTATCATTAAAGACACTTGTCGAATTCATATGAGCCAATATTGAGTGATTTAAAGTGAACATGTCGGTAGATATGGTTGCTACAATCTCGTATTCACTATGGACTATATTAGCCGAATTTCGTTGTTACATAAAATGCGGAGTGATTTAGTGTTGCGCCCTCTTATAAGGTGTTAAAAGTTTTCAAAATCCACATTTATTACTCATTAAGTAAACTAGAGAAAATTTGAAGCTCAACACCGAAGATTTCATGTCTCTGCGACATTCCGTTCAAGAGAAATGATGTTTTAAAGATCAGTGCCGAAATGCCGAAAATCGAATATTTCGACTTTTCCTCCTATATGCGAAAGTTTATACAAAACTCACAAACTTAGTGACAGACGACAATTTGAGCACGTCTTTGAACCAAGTTTAATTTCTTTTCTAGATTATCAGTGTTCCCATTTTGTTTTGGAAATCATTTATTACTAAGTCTGAAGTATAAATACCCCCCCGTTCCAGTGGTAACAAATACGATCTTTTGCGTAGGCCTACTGAATATTCAGCAAAACGGCTTCATGCAGATTAACAATGTCTATTAACCTTAAAATCCACTTTTGAGCCTTTTTGAGTATTTTTGGACGCATATCTAGACTTTGCAGGCGCCTACTCGGCCAATAAAGTGTTTTTTCCAACAATTTTTTTATGGGGATGACTTTTTGTAATCTTTGTTTATCATCATGATTGAAATAGAACACATTTTGTGAAGCGCATCTCTTATTTTGCGCGAAGAATGTAAAAGGAACGCGTTCATAACGACGGCCGTTACAAGGGGGCGCAGCACTAATTCAGCGTCCCATAGGATAACGTGTGAATTCGGCCTACTTCAAGCGCCATTTCTGGCGTCCCTGCAATACTTGGCAAAATAAATTTGGTATCAAATTAAAGCTCTGTTTCTCTAGATTCCAAAACTTTTGTCGGCATATATCGATGACCATTGACTTTTTTCGCTATTTTGCGGTGCAAAAAAATAGCTAAAATATACTAAACTCACCACTCACATTTCAAAATCGGGTTTTCTCTTAATCCGCCACAGAGAATTGCTTTTGAGATCAATTGTCCAGTTTTGTTCTGCATGTTATCATTAAAGACACTTGTCGAATTCATATGAGCCAATATTGAGTGATTTAAAGTGAACATGTCGGTAGATATGGTTGCTACAATCTCGTATTCACTATGGACTATATTAGCCGAATTTCGTTGTTACATAAAATGCGGAGTGATTTAGTGTTGCGCCCTCTTAAGTCGAACAATAGAGTGACGTAGTTTCCGGCATTGTTCCTATGCACTTTCACCCTCCTGCCTAAATCATGAAAATCGCTTAATCTGAATAATACCAACCAGTAACGGACGGTGGCCGGACATTGAGACAACGCTACTTGAGAAGTTTGAGGTAAGTAAAGCTTTTCCTTGTTATAAAAAAACAAGGAAAAGGCAGTCATTTTTATCACAACGCGATATTTAAAAAAAAAGTACATTTTGAGAGGGCCTACGGCTGGTTCATTTGATTCTAGTTTAAAATCTGTTCATCACATGCAGTCCGATTTGGTATCTATGGTTTCATCAAAGTCTTGAGAACTAATTTGGATGGTATGTTGGTTAACAAAAACGATACTGTTAAAAATAGCGGTATTTATGCAAGCGACGTATCTATTGTATAAAATGCATTGAAAATTGTCGGCTAAAGAGGGCATAAATTAAAATAACGAAGAGTAATAGCAACAATAACTATCTACATTCCAAGCGGAAACGCTTTTCAAAAACATACCACCTTTTTCGGGCAATCGCTGAAACCGAAATATGAAATTCCAGGCCATCTGTAAAAAAGTGCGTGAGCAGAAATGACCATGAACTTGGGTCACCGAAACAAGTGTTTATATTGTTGTCAGGCCTTTCATAGTGATACAACAAGGCCCCCAATAATGGCTTTCATTTGAACCGTTATTTGTTAAACTGCGATTTTTACTTTTTGAGAAATCAATGAATGTATCAAAAAACTTTTCGAAAGTCGATTTAAAATGGCCTAACCCGTTAAAGTCAGTACAACTTACAGGGCTAGTAGTGTGAGGTTGGATGTTTGCGCTATCAATGCCTATGGCACCAACATCGGATAAACCTTGAGTTGATACTTGGGTTGGTACATGATTAGGCCCTCTGACATTAATCCAAGGTGGTTGAGGAGAATTCCAACTTGTCCCTCTAGCCATATTGGACAGTGCATTGCTGGCTATGCCATTCATACTTTGTACATGTTCATTATTACCACTCTGTTGATGGATTAGGTATCTCAAATAAGCCATGCCTAGTGTTATGCGTTGCGTATCAGAGAGCGAATGATACAATATATTTGGAGTGACGGAATTGGGCAAAGTTTGTGGTGATGTGCTCTGATTGATCATACTTACGCCCTCTTGTGGGCTGTTTCGTTTCCTAATCCCTCGTATACAAATCTTTCAATATTTTTTCTGTTCACTTTTCACATGGCTTCTATATTTCTGAAATTCTGAAAAATGCCTCTTACAGTGTAGACTATGCCATAGTCGAATTTTATTAAAAATATGTTATTATTAGTCATGATGAACCCATTTCGTTGAACTCAAAATTATACTGATGTTTATTAAAATTAAAGTATTCAATAGTAAAATGGTCATAAAGAGTTAGAAATATCAGACGACAATAAAAGTAATTGAATGCAACATTATCTTGCATAATTATAACGGCTCACTTTAATACTGAACAATTCTGATTTTGGAATCTACCAGTTTATTGATAGCGAACCCCGAAAATTCGACTATGAACTTTGAATTGTAAGCAGAACTTTACCCCCTGGACTTTGCTCTCTAAAAACACACTGTCAAGCATACTTGTTTATCAGTCCATTAACCACAAGTACGCGCTAGATGTTTGATGAGAGATTAACTTTCGCGTCAACACAAAAGCGCCGCAAATACCACAGACAGTTGTTTACGGCGTAGTTAATGGTAATGGCGCGGGCCCAGACGATTTAAACCATAGCGAGGTATGGGCGACCAATCACAAGGCAGATCCATTTAAAGATGCATTACATCATGGGCAATTTTAGTTAGGCCAGAAATTGGCCTAACTCTCCATAGAGTCCCGTGTTAAAAATCTTAACCGCAAGGCAATGTCAGTAGTCCACTTGGGAAGCTAACAAACAGAGGGAGTAGGGTGACTGATCAGATGTGAAAATCTATCAATTGTGCACACATTAATTAAATCAGAGTTTTAAGCTTAAAGGGGCATTTCGTGATCCACAACCTCATCCCCCACTTTTCTCAAAAAAGTTGAGATTTTTATATCACTGGAAACCTCTGGCTACATAATGTTTATGTACAAAATATTTCTTGCAGATTAATTCGTTTTGCAAAGATATCGTGAAATTTGAATTTCGTTCTGGTGCACCAGAACGAAATTACAACGCATTGTCTATGGAGCAGTGTAATACACATAATCATGCATAACTCGCAAACGCAAAATCGGAATCAACTGAAATTTTGGGAATAGGCTTTTTTCGTGGATATGTACTGAAAAATGTCATAAAAAGAGGATGCTAGGATCACGAAATACTCCTTTAAATACAATATCCAGAGTATGCACAATGGGCAAGTGGACTACGGGGTAGTCTACTTACAGTGCTTACAACGGAATGTGGACAACTTGTAACTTGCGGGATGAAAGACTGCCTTGTGATGTCTCAAATCAGCTGGACTCTTGTAACCATGGTAACAGATGCAGCATTTGATGCTATTTAACTGGATGGATAAAGCACATGACCTATGTTTTCTTAACAGATACAACATATCATATGCTTTGCCACACAGTTGACAAACATGCTTCCGTTTCAACTTCTTAAATCTTTTCCTCCGCTTGTTTTTTAATGGCCGACACCCACAGCTTCTTTTAACTTGGTGCGCATTGTTACGGTGTTCTTTCAGCATTGATTTGGCTGCAAACGTAAGCCCGCAGGTACAGCATACATGTTTCATGTGCCATTGGATGTGTAAATCTTACGGTGTACCATCTCCGCCAATTTCCTTTTTTAATTTCCCCTTTTTTAATTTCACCTTTTTTTAATTTCCCTTTTTTTAATTTCCCTTTTTTTAATTTCCTTTTTTTTAAATTTACCCTTTTTTTTTTAATTGCCCTTTTTAATTTCCCCTTTTTTAATTTCCCTTTTTTAATTTCCCTTTTTTTAATTTCCCTTTTTTAATTCCCCCCCTTTTTTAATTTTCCCCTCTTTTTTAATTTCCCCCTTTTTTAAATTTTCCTTTTTTAAATTTCACCTTTTTCTTTTTTAAATTTCCCGCTTTTTTTTCAAAAAGCAGAATCTCGGTCGAGTTACAAATAGATTTGCTGTATTGTGGTAGTAACTGGATACTAGAACTTGTCCAAGATTCTGCTTCCTGGGTAATCTACATCGCAGCCATCAAAATCAATGCCAATCACAATAGGGCCAAACATAATGCACGTCTAGAAACAGGCCGTGTAGACGACTACGACTAAGACGCCTTTATGTTGGCTTCATACTAACATGCCGCTTGCTGCTGACCGCCATAACGCATACGCATTGCAGCCAAATGGATATAATTTAGGCTAATGATTGGCTGATACTTCGTACTGATTACCGCAGCGGTCAGTCCCGGCAGCGGCTTGAAAGCGTTCGATAATAAATAAATACATAAACAAACAAATAAATGAACAAACAAATAAATAAACAGATACATAAATATAGGCCTATGGCCTATAAATTAAGTAAATTAATTAATTACTAAAGAAATAAATAAATAAATAGATAAAATAATTAAATAAATGCATAAATAAGCAAACAGTTGTTATCAATTAATTTATTAAATGAAAACGATTAAATAAAGAAATAAATATAAATAAAATAAATCATTAATTGGTCAATAAATTAATAAATAAAATAATTCATTGATTGATAAATAAATACATAAACAAACAAATAAATAAATAAACAAACAAATAAATAAATAGATACATTAATATAGGCCTAGGCCCTATTAAGTAAATTAATAAATTAGGCCTAATAAATAAATATATTAATAAATTAATTAAATAAAAATAAAGCAAGCCGTATTCATTCTAATGTAAAGCGCCCGCTTAACAATAACATTTTGGTGGGCGCTTATTTTTTACCTGGTTTACCTAATTTTTCGTGAGGGGCTTTTATTAGAGACAAATTTACGTATGTTATAAAAGGGTCCTGACACGTTCTAGTAGCTTTTCTGATGTTGAAAATGCATTGCAAGTTTACACAGGATGTGCAGTCCTCCAGCTACATGTATTTCACTGTATCAACGTCAAAGTGAAACTACCCTGGGTGGGCGCTTTATATTGGGGCATGGGCGCTTATTGGAATGAATACGGTTGTTATCAATTGATTTATTAAATGAAAACGATTAAATAAAGAAATAATTATAAATAAAATAAATCATTAATTGATCAATAAATTAATAAATAAAAGAAATTCATTGATTGATAAATAAACACATAAATAAGCAAATAATCAATTACCGGTAATTGTTAAATAAATACATAAACAAACAAATAAATCAAGGCAGAGAATTTTATTTCAATTTTATATACGCCAAAATATTTTCTGAATTTAGTCAAAATTAACACTCTATTGATGGTAAAAATTTTATGTAAATTTTACGTAGGTCCTAGACTATGCCATAGTCGATTTTTGATAAATAAAACATGTTATTAATCATGATGAAAGCATTCAGTTGAACTCGAAATTATACTGATATTTATTACATCCAAATACTAGTATAAAACGGTTATGAAAAAGTTTATATAATTATAATAGTGACAGTAAAGGTAAAGTAAAGTATACGTAGGCTTATATTATTGAATGCAACATCATGTCATTATATAAGCACTTCAATAACTGGAAGAAACTTTGGGGGACCTACGTGTAATTATCCTATAAATTGCGAAAATCCAGACCGTGTATGCACGAAAAATGGCAGGTTCTAGGCCTATATGTGAACCACATGTATATACCCGGTATCCCGGGCCCGGTATGCAGCCGATGCGGCCATACGGCCTAGCGAGTTCAAATCGATAATGTATTGTGCATGTATAATAATTGCCCATTTATCATGTTTATTATTGTCGGATTTCTCAACAATTGAGCGCTATTATTACACATTAATGTTTTTAGCAAATGAAATTCCAAAATATGGTACATTTTCTGCCTTTGCTTGTTCATTCATTCATTCATTCATTCATTTATTTCCATATATAAAAATATACAACTACATCAAAAATAAAGAAACACAATATGGCGGAAAAGGCAGGAAGGCCAATAAGGCCTGAGAATTGCCTTTCCCTGACGAAAAAAACAAAACAAAGATTATATATGAAATCAACAAAAATAAATAAAAATGACTAACAGACATGACAAATTACAGTGCTCGAGAATTGCCTAATTGTACTTAGAGATAAGGTTTTGTTTAAGGTGTTTGCGGAAATGTTTTATGGACTTTGAGTCTTTAATTTTTTTATCTAAGTATGGGCCCGCTCGTTCGAATGGAATGGTCGGAAAAAACTCTTTTATTTTTTGTTAACTGGAGATCATTATTTCGTCTTGTCTGGTAGTCATGGATGTCAGAACGTTTTGTAAAATACTCATTAAATGAATTGGGTAACTCATGTATGGAATTCTTGTACATAAATACACCAAGTTCAAGAGAATACATATCTTCTATATTTAAAATGTTGTATTTGGCAAATAAAGGTCTGGTATGACTTCTATAATGACTATTAGAAATTGTTCTTATTGCCCATTTTTGGAGTTTGGTCAGTTTATCTAAATAAAGTTTACATGTATTCCCCCAGATTAGAATTCCATAATTGAGGTACGGCAAAATAAAAGTACAATATAAGGTATATAATATTCGATCAGGAATAAAGTGTTTTAATTTGTTCATGATACCAATATTTCTCGACAAAGTTTTGGAAACGCAGTCAATATGGCATTTCCAGGTGAGGTTTTCATCTATTAAGACACCTAAAAATTTGGTATGTTTCACTCGGTCCAATAGTGTGTTGTTTAGGACGATGTTTAAATCTTGCTGCACTTTGACTGATGTCATATGAGGCGTTCATAATAACATATAATTTGTTTTGCTTGCATTTACTGATAACTTGTTTGCTCTAAACCAATTGCTTACTTCTTTCAATTCAGCATTCACGACATTTGTTTGATTCTCAATATTTTCATGCGAGTAAAGGATAGTGGTATCATCAGCAAATAGTATAAAATCCAGAATATTAGAGGTACTAGTGATATCATTAACATATAATATAAAAAATAGTGGACCTAATATTGATCCTTGCGGAACACCACATACAATATCTTTAAGTTGTGAGTCACACGTGTTGTAGGATACATATTGCTTTCTATTACTTAGATAATTTGTAAACCATTCCAATACCACACCACGAAATCCATAATGCTCTAATTTATGAAGAAGTATTTTGTGGTCAATTGTATCAAACGCTTTTGATAAGTCTAAGAAAATTCCAATAGTTGCTTTATTTTTGTCCACTGCTGTATTAATTTTATCCACCAGCTGTAATATAGCCATATAGGTAGAGTGGTTGGATCGAAATCCAAATTGTTTGTCATTAAGGATTTCGTGAGTATCTACAGGGTGGGCCATTAAAAAGTTCACACTTTTTCGATGGCTTATTTCTCGGAAATGAAAACACATATTGAAATAAGTTGAACATATTTGTAAACCTCGATGTCTGGACTGTCATTGCTGAAAAGGGCATTAACATCCATGGTCTAATAATTACAAAATGGCGACCATTTAAAGCAGAGAAGTCAAAAACCACTTTGCACACACGTAAGACTATAGACAATGATCATGCATATTAAGTTTTTAGGCTTAAGCAAGTTTTAAAAAGTTTGATGACTCTATATGCATTTACTTGAGTGTCATTGCCGGGGTCATCGGACTCATGCGTGTATGAGTTGTTTACTGTTTGAAAATCATTCACCTGTGAAATTGACACAAAAGGCTGATTGGACATGCTCATTTACATAACAAATACACTAGTTTTGGAGGAACTTCAAATTTAAAATGCCTTGCGTGCGTTCTTGTCATTCATGTTAGAGATACCCGTGTAAGTACTTTGAGGTGATTCTTGCTGTTCAAAATGCGGCAGTTTACAAATGAGGAACGAATTTTCATCGAGGAGGAAATTTCAAGAACCGGAAAGGTGCGCTCTGTCCTGAATGCATGGCCGAACCAGTTTCCGAATACCAGACTTCCTAGTCGCCGACACATCTATAATATTAAACAAAAGTTTCACTTACATGGAACTGTTCTCAATCGGAACAAATCTAACAGTGGGAGACCACGAACAGGAAGATCAGCCAATCACATTGCCGATGTTAGAAGGGATTTGCAAGCTAACCCAAGATTGAGTACTCGACGGAACAATTGTCCCCATATTCCAAGGACAACGTTCAGACGAATCATCACTCATGATATCGAATGGCACCCTTACAAGATCCTTAAGCGTCATGGACTGCAACCAGGAGATCCAAATCGGCGACTTCAGTTTTGTAACTGGTTAGTTAACAGAGCACGTCGCTTTCTTGATACCGCTGTTGTTGTTGACGAGGCAAACTTTCAAATGGACGGGTCTGTCTCTTCTCAAAACGTACGGATGTATGCACCGAAAGGCTATCCTCCGAGAGACTTTGCTTTTAACGTTCCACATGACAAACGCAAAGTTAGTGTTCTCGCAGCCGTCACAGGAAACAACCGGTTGATAGGACCGATTTTCGTTGACCAGAACATAAATGGAACCGTTTACCTCGACATAATCAATGATCAACTAGAGCCTCAACTGGTCCAAATATTTGGACAGCAAGCGAACGGGGCCATCCGCAGGGCGTGGTTCTTTCAAGACGAAGCGCCAGCCCACCGTCTTATCGCTGTTAGAGACAGATTGAGGGGTTGTTTCCGCATCGTGTTGTCGGCCTTGGACATCATGTGGAGTGGCCTCCGAGGAGTCCTGATCTGACACCTTTGGACTTCTGGCTTTGGGGTGATGTCAAGGCGTCTGTGTATGCCGAAGGTCCGCCAAGAAATTTGCGGGAGCTGAGGAGACGTATTACAGATGCGTTCACAAGGATCCGACGCACCAGGGTTACTTCAAGAGCAGTTCACCATATGTACGATCGTGCGATGATTTGTATTCGCGAGCAAGGAGGCCACGTTGAAGGACGATAATTACACTTTAAAGACAGAAGCATTTTCACTGTGGCATGCATAAATACGTGACTCTATGGAACCATGATAAGCAGTAATGAAGAACAGAACTATTTTTATCAGAGTCAAATATGATTTTACTTGTATTCTTACTTTTCTAGTGCAATATTTTTAATTTCATGACAATTTGAGACAAATAACTCGTTTCCATTGAAGCACTGCTACGGTTTACATGTGTCTATATGAAGAAATAATTTCCGAAGAGAAGGAGAGACATTCCTGACACCTATTTATAAATTTATCTTGTTATATCTCTATATAAGATTTATGTTATAGTGCAATAACCATCATGAAGACTCGGGTATAAAATTATGCACATTATCTAGAATGCGACTGCAAACAAACGTTAACTGCGCAGATTATTTAAAGCTACTGTTACATATTCTGTTCGACTGGAAGGCTACATATTCTGTTTGAAAAAGAAATATTTATTTAAATATGGTTAATTTACAAGAGAAATATTGACAGAACTTTCATGCGTACTGTTATTTTTCTTCCTTTGTTCCTAATCCATTGTGGTGTGAACCAGCGACCACCATATATCGCGTGATCATCCGCTCCATTTGACTTACGTGTGTGCAAAGTGGTTTTTGAACACCTTGCTTCAAATGGCCGCCATTTTGTAATTAGACCATGGATGTTAATGCCCTTTTCAGCAATGACAGTCCAGACATAGAGGTTTACAAATATGTTCAACTTATTTCAATATGTGTTTGCACTTTTGAGAAATAAGCCATCAAAAAAGTGTGAACTTTTTAATGGCCCACCCTGTATGTAGTTAACACATTTATCAAATACAAGTCTTTCTAAAATCTTTGAAAAACATGGTAAAAGTGACACTGGTCTATAATTGGAGAAGACTTCAGCTTCTTGTTTTTTTGTATATTGGTATAACCTTAGCTATTTTTAGTTTTTCAGGAACAATACCTGTTGAGATTGACATATTAAATATGCTTGTAAGAGGTTTTACGATTTCCTTAGCTACTCTTTTTATAATGAAATTTCCTATGTTATCATTACCAGCACTTTTATTTTGGTTAAATTTATCAATAATTTTTATAATATCCATTTCCACAATTGGGCTCATGTACATGCTACTAAATCTTGGATCATGAAGGTAATCATAATATTTTTTGTCGGAATCTTGAATACTGGATGCCAGTTCCGGGCCTACATTTACAAAAAAATCATTAAATTGATTTGATATACCGTAGAAACCCGTCTATAAGGAATAGAAGCGACTGTGATGATAGCATATTTCACGCTAGCGCCCTCCACAATATTATATCATTATGGAATTTGAGCAAATCATTTACCGACACAAGCAGGTATACAATGTATTATTTTATCTTTATTTCGCATCTCACGAGCATAGCTCACTTGGCAAGGCATAAGACTTTGGTTCTTTAGATCAGAAGATGGTGAGTTCGAGCCTCATCACGGTCACACAAACTTTTATAAACAAAATATTGTTCAAACTTTTCATTTATATTTTCTTGCATTTTCTAAAGACTCCTTTCGTGATCATTTTTTTTCATATTTAGTTTAATTTATTCTATTGTTTTTCTTTTATTGTTTCTTTTCTTTGTCTTTTTTCTTGTTTAATTTTATTTTTTCTTTATTTTTCTTTGATTCATATAATATTGGCAGGATAAGGAGAGGAGGGAACTAAAGACCCATTCAGTGATTTGCTCATCCGGACGATCGTAAACATCATCAAAATTCACCTTTGTCATTGTCATAGATGTGGTAACATAGCCTGCTAGTGGTTCAGCAGAAAACCGTGTGACACATAATATACATTTGGCTACATTTTATTATACGATAAATACGAATTTATTAAACATGGTAACAAATATTCTCTAGCAGATCGGTTATACGATGGAACTGGTAGGCATAGGCCTATTATAAATTCGGGATATTAAATATCTTCCTGACGAGACAGATCTGCGCATGTGGTCAAAGACGATTCCTTACTAGCACAGACCGTCCGCTGGAATTAGTTGAACATGAACCATTCGCTATGGCTGTTGGTCGGACCTCTCATCTCTCCACATCGATTGTGACCTATAATCCCCGACATTGCCCTTATGAACTCACATCCTCCTGTTTTATTCCAATACGCTGGCGAAGTTACGTAATAATCGGATTAACTACCATAGCAATAGGTGAAAACAATTTTTGAATATACCGCGTTATACACTGATACGTTCAGGCGGTACCTCTTCATTGAACCATATCATGCTGCACCTGTAAGATCTATGAAAAGACCAGTATTGTATTCAATCTATGATTGCAGACATACACAGTACAGGTGATGAGTGTAATTAATCCGATTAATTACGCAACTTCACCAGCGTATAATGGCCGAATAAATTCTGACCATCACTTGGCTTGTTGGATTCGTCTATACTACAATTCGCTGTCGAAGTGACGTAATAATCGCAATAACTACCATCAAGCAGATTGCACTAATCACCCGCGTATGTCACCAAACATAGATTGAATACCACTCTTTTCATAAATACTAATCTTACATGGCGAGTGATTAGCATTTCTTTGACAACTATGGTTTAATGCATAGGTGCCACGTGAACGATGAAGTGCAGGGCTATATATTCGAAATTGTATTCATCAATTGCTATGGTAGTTAATCCGATTAATTACGTCACATCGACAGCGAATAGCCTATAGTATGGGTTCAAGTGGAACAAAAAATAGTGTATGTCCATTGCTAGCTATGGTAATTAATCATGTTAGTGTTTACATCACTACTTCGGTGAAGACAAGAGAAGTGTGCCTTCTCTACCAACGCCTGTGATATAACAGGTGCAAGCGAAACAAAATTGAATGACCAGAATAGTTTCCTTTGTCAGATGAATTGATTGAAGTTTTTGAAGACACTCTATTCTTGATGGGACAATAGATTCAAATATGGAATAATTATTATTCCTCATCTATTTTTTTTATTGAAAAACTGCAATTGTGGCAACAGAACAATATTTATTTTGATTTCATTTCAAGTAGAAACAAAATCGTGCTTAAGCCAAAAACGCACCCTACCTCCCAAGAATTGGGATGGCACAAAAAAACAACATAGAAAATAATTGCAAAGACGAGGACAGACAAGTAGTTACAACACATCTGTCTAACCGTGGGTTTCGCTATTATTTAGAATAAATGCTTTTACTAGTTTCTATAAAACCACAAAATTACTAAAAAAACTATAAAAAACTAAAAAAAAAAAAAAAACACAAAAAACACACCTAAAATTAAAAGTAGAAAGGTAGATTTGAAGAAAGATAAAAAGAACATGTCAAAAGTTAAAATTAAACGAGAATGAAAAAACGGAACCGGTGCCCGGACCATGCTCTCTTCAGCATGTCTTCAGTTCCAAAGTCTGACGCTCTATCAATTGAGCTATACGATCCTGATATACGAAACAGTCGTTATTATGTCAATACAATTGATTGGTGTTACAACATACTTAGATGGAATGCATAGCCACCCAGTACCAGTATATATTTGTTCAAACTCCAAATACAACAAGCAACCAATTTTATTGAGGGCGTTTCTTAGGTATATCCTTGTAGACGGGGTTTTACGGTATCGTCAGAGTTTGTATATATGTTGCCATGACCATCCTTAAATTTATTCTGGGAAGATTTCTGCTTTCCTCGACCAAGAATATTATTTATTGTATTCCATGTTTGCTTCATATTATTCTTGCTATGTTCGAATTTCAAGAAATAATATTTTCTTTTAGCTTTACGTATAAGCATGTTTAATACATTTTTATAAGTTTTAAATTTTTGAAGTCCATTTTGACTTGGGGAGTGAAGATATTGTTTGTATAATTTATTTTTCTTATTGATACTTTTTAGTAGGCCTTTTGTGATCCAGGGAGACATTGGTTCCTTCTTTCTATTATTAGTGCATTTCTTAAGTGGTACGCATTCGTTATATAACTTATCAAAAGTTTCTAGGAACTTATTGTAATCGTCATCTACATTGTTGTTATCAAGAACTTCCTGCCACTTAACTTCTGATAACCTCTTTTTTTTTTTTTCAATATTATCGTCAGTGTGATTCCTTTTGTAAGAAATTATTTTAGAATTATTAGATGGACTAGTTAGGGTATTACGAGTTGTTAACACAGTTGGTAAATGATCAGTTATATCGGTAACTATTATGGAGGATTTAATAATATTTTCATCATTGGTTAAAATATTATCAATTGTTGTTGCAGTAGTTTCAGTAATCCGTGTTGGTTTGTATATCGTAGGTAATAAGGAATAGGAATAAATGAGTTCAAGATAATCATGAGTAGGTCTATGGGTATCTACCTTTAAAAGGTCAATGTTAAAATCTCCCATGATATAAACTGATTTTTTCTCTGTATTCAGTTTCTTAAAGACGGGCTCAATATCTGTCATGAAGTCATCAATAGACGTATGTGCTCTATATACAACTCCGACTACAATGTTCTTAGCATTATTACATTCAATTTCAATAAAACAGGATTCGTAATTACAGTTTGCAATACAAAGATCTTTTCGTAGTTTATAATTAATTTTGTCAGATACATACATGCATACGCCACCTTTCTCTCTTGCAATTCTATTTGTATATTCTACTTTATACCCAGATATGTTATAAAAGTCATTTGGTTTGTCTTTAAGATGAGTTTCTGATATCCAAATTACACTAAAGTCATTTTTCAATATATTAATGCATTCTTTGAGCTTTTCGAAATTTTTTGTCACGTGGTAGGCCTATGTTGAAGTTGCGACCATATGTTCAAATAAGTTTCAAATGCATAACAACATGACAAGTGGCCGAGTGGTCTAAGGCGCTAGGCCCACAGAGTATCCAAAGCCCTGCGCCGTGAATTCGAACCCCGCCTCTGCCAAATTTAATTTTACTTGGGGAAATTAAAAAAAAAAAGGGAAAATTAAAAAAAAAAAAAGGGGGAAATTCAAAAAAAAAAAAAATTCAAAAAAAAAGGGGAAAAAAAAAAAAAAAAAAAAAAAAAAAAAAAAAAAAAAAAAAAAAAAGGGGAAATTAAAAAGGAAATTGGCGGAGATGGTACACCGTAAAATCTAGCTGGATTTCTTCCTGAAATTTCCACTTGCAAAATTGGCACCCGATCCATTTCCTCCTCTTCTTCTGTTTTCTTTTTCTCTTTCTATAAGTTTCTATCGAATCTGTGTCTGAGCTGTCATCTGATGAAGAATCCTCTGAAGAACTGTCATCTGATGAAGAATCCTCTGTAGAACTGTCATCTGATGTGTCTTTGCCATCAAAGTGGTGCTTTGATATTTAAAACAGCACTGTAATATTGTTTTGCCATTATGTCACATGTATGTTGACTCTGTATGATATACAAAATGTATCTCATTATTCATTATTTGTGCATCATGTAGTACACTATGCCATGTATGTATATACACACATTTGCAGCTGTAATTGTGATTCTCTGTGATTATATTATTCTTATGTTTGCTTTTTCCAATAAAAAATATAATGACAAAAAAAAAAAACATCTTCATCGTTGCCATCAACATCTTCATCATTGCCTTTGACATCTTCTTCTTTACCTGTAAGAAGGAAGGACAAATGGATGAGGAAGAAGAAAGAGGAGGAGGTAGAGGAGGAAGAAAAGGAGTTTTGTCAACAAAAATGTTATCAACAACACAAAGGCTATATTGATTATATCTCAATGGGCTGTTCCAGTTGAAATCCATACACCCCCTATGGAAGACATGACCTTAAGCACACACACAGGGGGGTATATTTCAAATGGAGTCACCCATTCAGGTAACCCCATTTGAAATTCACACAATCTGGAGTGTATGGATATCGACTAGAACAGCCCATTATTATACGTAACTCATCATATCTTAGGGGCTGGCATTTTCTTCAGGGGGGGTCCAAATATACTGGGGGAGTCATAGAATTTTTGTACCAAAAAAAGGGGGGTTATCATTTTTAACACCCAAAATAGGGCGGGTTATAGAATTATTAAGGGCATTAAAATAACACAAAACTATACAGCGCATCAGACTGCCATACTCTATCACCCTACCAAGTTTGATATAAACTTGAACGGATTGAGCGTGATACCTGAATTTATCGGTCACGCTAGAGTTTTTAAATACCACGCGAGACAAAGTCAAGCGTGATATTTGAAAACTCTAGCAAGACCGATAAATTCAGGTATCATGCGAAACTATCCATCCAATTATTATGTCTTCAGAATCTTTTTTGGTCAAAAACATGATTTTGGTCAAAACATGATTTTGCTTAAAAATGTGATTTCTGTTTAAAATGTGTTTGGTCATATGTGTGATTTTGGGTCAAAAATGTGAATTTGGGTTAAAATGTGATTTTGGGTAAAAAATGTGATTTTTGGTCAGAAATGAGATTTTTGGTCAAAAATGTGATTTTTGGTCAAGAATGTGATTTTTGGTCAAAATTGATATATGGATAATTATGAGACTTGTGCACATAAGAGTGGACACCAGTAAATACAAGTCTCTAACACCCTGGGAGGAAAAAAACAGTGTTTGTGTTTGTTGGCTAAACTTTCAAAATGTGTTACATTTCTGAAACATCAAGCTATTTGTGAGGTGGAGTAAGCTGTATGGGGTATAGGGTGATCTATTCGGCATTTTTCTGCAAAAAATGCTGGACTCCATATATAATTTCTACAATGGATGTCTTCATATGACCTTTGACTCGCAGAAAGGGTAAGTTTTGAAGAACTGAGTTACTCAGGAGTCAAGAAAATGATGTTTTCCCGGACCCTGTTTGTACAGAAAGTCAATGGGGGCCAATTACCGATGTGCACCCATAAAGTATATGAACTATGCACTCTATGAAGAGCTTACAGATATGAAAAAAACCTTGTAGCTCCTGGAGACCGATACACAAATTCATCGGACAGCTAGGTTATATACAAAGGTATAGGATGCAAGATTCTGAAGACATAATAATGAAGTTGATCGGTTAATCTCATGTGTGTCCCCTGTGGTGTCCTCGGTTGCAGGTAAACATGTACACCCCCCTCCCACATACACCCCCACACAACGGATTGCTAAGTGGTTCTTCCCGCTATGCTGATGGCACACAAGAAAAGGTGTTTTGAAATTTATAGAGCACAGTAAGGGCTCGGATAGCGACATTTTCAAGTATTATTTGTGGGACCTGAGAGCACATCGGACATATCAAATTGCATTTTGAATATGAGGAATGTCCTTCTTATATCAAAAATTTTGATTTCATGAAATTTGCGATATAATACACATTTTATGGCAAATGATTAAAAATTGATATTTCTTAAATTGAACAGTCCTCGAAGCAAATTGAATAAATCTAATGATACTACTTGTAAGGTGTAGCTGAGATGAAAAGCCATCCATCATATGAAAAGTTTGACCTTTGAAAGGATACTACATATTCTATTTCTAAATGATAATCTCCTCTCATACCATTAATTATAATGAATTTACAATAATGTTTTTATTCTTAAGAAAAATGTTGTTGACCAAATTTAACGTTGAAATGAAATTTAGACACAGAAAATGTAATAAAAACCCATTAAAATTATAAACTGAAAACTCAAAAAAACAAAAACATTTAAGGGCCGACCCTGATTTTGGCCAATTTTGGGTCGGTCGGTGGAGAGCAAACAAACAATTTTTGGCCTTATCGGTGGGATAAATACTTAAGCGGTTTTTTTGGAGAGCTCGAGACTGTATTATGTAAACGTCTTCGAGCTGCCATATTTGGTGTTTTTACACTATAATGTGGGTTACTCATTCAGTGGATGTTTTAAGGTATCCTCTATTCTTCCATGAGGCCCAGGGTGTGGATGGCATCAGGGGCGTAGGCAGCTTCGGGGGGGAGGCACAATTTTTGGGCACAGACGAAAAAAAATTACAGTTGCATCATATAATACATTGAGACAAAAGGCAAAACTCGCAAAAAATTGGTGATTTTACACTATATTTGACCATTATCAGGATGGAAAGCCTTAATCCTTGTAATATGCGCGCGTAGCGTGGAAAAATTGTGTATTTTCGGGCTGAATTTTGGTAGAAAAAGGCTCTTGCCCCTTTTCTTTTCCTTTGCCCTCCTGATTTTCCCTTTTAGTTTTTGTCAGGGGGGCACTTTTTTCTTTCATTTTTTGTCAGGGGGGCACTCTGCCCCCCGGCCTACCGTAATTGTAGTCTAAAAATTGTTCTGTTGTCTTACAAACACATACAAAACTAGAGCGGTTCTCGGGTTGCGCGGTTTTCGGCATACGCGGTTGGTGTGTAAGGATGTTGGGTGATGGTATGGTAGTGGTTGTGTTTAGATGTGAGTTTCTTTTCAGAACCCTTTATGGGCGAAGCCTGGATGGTGGATGGGGAGTGTGGGGTGATTAAAGAAGGAAATAATATGGAAATGTAATAGGCCGCACGGCTGTGTAATGTTTATGTTTTACAAGATGCCCAGAGCACGGGTTGGGATATGGGATATCCCCTCGTGGTGACGAGTTCACAACAGATGTTGGTATTGCTTTACCAAAACAACCCGAGCCGTGTGGTGGAAGTTCAGTTTGTATGTATAGACAGTTTCCTAGCAATATTGACTGTACCCACCAAGTTTCATGCCCATACGACAGATGTTAGTCATTTGACCTCAGATGACCCCTAAGTGACCTTGGATTACCCCCAAAATGACCTTCCAAACATTTGACTCTTAATGTTGACTGTACTCACCAAATTTCATGCTGTTATGTCAGTTTTAGTAATTTGACATCAGATGACCCTGGGTGACCTCGGATGACACCGAAATGACCTTCCAATAATTTGAATCTAAATGTTGACTATACCCACCAAGTTTCGAGCCCATATAACAGTTTTTAGTAATTTGACCTCAAATGCCCCTGGGTGACCTCGGATGTCCCCAAATGACCTTCCAAAAATGTTACTCTAAGTGTTGACTATACCCACCAAGTTTCGTGCCATTATGACAGTTTTTTAGTCATTTGACCTCAGATGAACCCTGGGTGACCTTGGATGACCCCGAAATCTATTCAGCTCTACAAATACAACTGACTAAGTTTAGGCGATACACCATGTTGTTAAAACCCTGTAGACCCTATAAGGAACAAACCAAAAGATCGATGACGTCCTATAAACGTAACTAGTTTCATTTCTCAGCCGACCCCTCCCTCCCTGCCAGAAACGTAATAATGAAATGTTGAAAATTTTGACATAATAATAATAATGACACATTCTTCAGACCGATGGTTTTGTACAAACGTAATCGAGTATTTTACCCCCTCACCCCTAAACGAAACTAGTTTCGTTCATAGGACGTCATTGATCTTTTGGTTTGTTCCCTAATACTCGGCATCATCGCACATGTTGACTGCCAAACTTCATCACAACATAAACTTCGAAAACGATCCATTCATACTGTCCCATTTATTGATACCTTCTGTTTGTATCAATTGCCAGTGAGCAAAATACACGTGCTCTGTTCACTGTACACAGCAAGGTATAGGTAGCTATGTGCACGATATTACAACCTCTACCTTGCTGCATTTGATTTGCAGTTCTGACATCTGGCCTGCGCCGGTTTAACAACCAGGTCAGACCTTTGGAGCGGGGCTAGACAGGGATGACAGAATGCTGTGTCGTCATAAATTAAATAAAATTTATTACTTTTGGTAAACAAGGGTTGTCTGAGAAGAGAAAAAATGTGGAAAGGTGAAAAAAAAAAAAAAAAAAAGAGAAGAAAAACAGAAGGGGAAAATGGGGAGAAACGGAGGGAAATTATGATTTCCTTTCTCCATGCTCAAAATTAAATGTTGAGATTAAAGTTTTAATTTTTCGTTGGAAAGGGTGTGAACGAGTGATTGCGTATTAAAACAAACGTTAACAAACAAAAACAAAATTCCCTGAATTGTTATGCCAAAATAAAAAATTTAATCTTGTAAATTTTTGGCTCTATGTAAAGTTTGGAAGGATTTTTGTTTCTCAAAAAAGAAAAAAAATCTGGGGTCATAATGAGTCCAAAGATGTGTTTTATACAGTAAATGAAGTAAAAATTATGATGCGCAGTGATTATGCCACGTTATTAAATTTCTAATCTTAATATTTCGTCTTTTTGTCAAAATTCAAAAAGTATTTAGTTTTGTTTAGTTGTGGCGTTAAAATACCCAAACAATTAAATTTCTGACGAAACAGTTCTTTCAGGGACACCCTGTATATAGCATGTTTGTACTACAGTATCGATTTTATTGAAGGTCACTGGTAAATAAACACTTGATAGTCTGTGCCTCGGGCCAGACTGTATGTAACTATCACGATGTTTGTTCGGATCGCCCGACACAAATTGGCTGTGTAGGGGACTAGCTCTGTGCAAACAAATTAACGACTTTATAGCGGGCGCGAGTGTTTCCAAAAGCAACACAAAAGCAAACAAAAATACACCCATTGCCCGCTATTTACCGTACGAAATGAACGACTCTAATCATGTACCGCACGAAATGAACGACTCTAATCAGCTGCGGCAATTCCCCAATGGTGGATAGGCCTATACTATACACGTATTCTTATTCGTGCATTTGACGGACTTGGGTGTTTTTGTTTTTGTTAAATATCTCCTCTCCTGAACACATATTATTATAGAAAATCTATCTACTTCTTCATTCGATTACATACTATATACCCTGCAACTTTCAATCTATACAGTGGCTAGATAAACCCTTAAACGTGCGAACAAATATTGCAAAACAAAATTAAAGTATGGCTCTCCGCCTATGGCTCCGCCCATACAATAAAAATAGGTTAGCCTAACATTTACCTAATTCATCTTGAACTGTATTTTTGCCGTGTCTTCAGAGTCTATGATTTGTTATAAGTTCAAACCAAAAATTGAGGGCGGCAATCTGGTTTCCATTCGCCAAAAAAAATAGTTTTCTTAAAGTGCTCGTACAGGTGGTAGCAGTCGGCAGCACCATGATTTGCCTGTGATTTGCCACCTGTTCCTCGAATATCAAGAAACGACAGAGGGCGCAAGTCAGTTCTGATAATCTCGTTAGCAAATTGTGAAACATTTATAAATCAGACTAGCGCTTGGTTGGTTATGTCTGCTAACAGTTACCTTGCTTAATGCTGGCGGTATAGAGATATTTTTCTATTTTTAGTAACACGGAATTGACAATCAAGTTACTCACCACTCCACGCACAGCATACACACAGTGTGCGATGTTTATGTGTGTTTGAATGTCAATAGTGAGCTCCTCAATGGCTAACTCATGATTTTCACCCAAGGATGATACTGGATTGTTATTTTTCTATTAGGGATTTTGCAATAGCAGTGAATAATGGCAACATTTCGATCAGAGCCGCTGGAGGATTATTACGAGATCGGCTCCGATATCGGCAGGTGAGTACGTACGTGATATGCAGTGTATTGCCGGCCCCGGGTGCACACTCTGACATTGCGTCAATGCAATGATCAATTGATCAGATTATCATGATGCATATAAAACCACGGTAAAATCATTCCAAATCATATAAGAATACCAGAATATATATATATTGTATGGAGTATTTCACACTAACATGCGTTTGTTGTTTTAAATTCCATATTCCCGCACTCGCTCTCCCATTTTATTTCTCCATTTGGGGGTACTCTGCATGGATTGAATCTGCATCTGTCAAGAGGTACAAATTTACTGAAGTTTGGGTTTGGTTAGCATGAGATAATTTGAAAAAATAAATATTCAAATCTCCTAAAGAGAACAGCTTGTGCCCCCTGGCTTAGGCCGTGTGCCCCCAATCATAGGCCTACTAGTCGCATTGCCCCATAGGATGACTCACGATATCGATACACCACTGCCCCCCCGGGGGGTCACTCCCATTGTGGCCTGTACACCATCCGCGATAATCAACTTTTGAAAAGCACCCTAAACAAGGATTTAACCCTTGGCTAAAACAATACCCTAAACAAGGATTTTATTCCTTGCATCAAAATATTCAAATTATCATACCCTAAATTTCATTTCCGCGTATTTAGCAATTGCAATTTTGCTACCCTTTTTTCCAATATTTCATGTTTTTGACACCCTAACGCGTTACGCGATCGCGCCTACCCTTTTTACGCGTTTTCATTATCGCGGATGGTGTACAGGCCCCAATGGGAGTGACCCCCCCGGGCCACTGCCCCGAAAAGTGTATTCACATACACACATTATACCTCCCCCCAATTGGGACCCATTTGCTTGCTCCATAGCGAAAAAAATCCTAAAACATGCACGGTTACTCTGCGCGAATAAAAACAAATCGGCATTCGGCCTATATGCCGCGCTATTGCCAAATTGTTGGGCCTCATCTATTCAGTTTAGGCCTTAAATGCAATATAAGGGGCTGTGCAAAAATCTGCCTCCTCTGGTCAAATTTCAAAATGCCCCCCACCCCCATCTCCTTGGCCTGCCAAAAATTCCTTGCTCCCCTTAATTTTTAATTTTGCAAACCCATTGCAGCATGTTATGTCAAAAGTGATTTTTTTTTTGTGCCAAAAAATCTCTTGCCCCCTTCATTTTTGATCTGGCCAAAATTGCTTCCCCCACCCCAGGTGTGACCTCTTTTTGCTGGAGGGGCAGATAATTATTGCACAGTCCATTGGGCAACATTGGGGTATGTTTTTGAAAATTATGAACATTTTATACTAAAATTGACCTAGAAAAGAACTTAGGCCATAAATGTACATGTACCAGAGGCCAGATATGCAAGAGTGAGACACAGTATTGGGACACAACACATCCATAATCCATATTCTATCAGAATTCTCCCAACTAGGATGCACTTCCTCTGATATATATAATAGTGATAGGGCACATTTACCCTGGCTGACTAACAAAACATGCCCCCACCCCCCTTTGTCCATGAAATTTGGTACTCCCTACCCTGCCCTGGCTGGCATTCCCAAGTTTCTGTGCTTTCTCATCCTCCCTGACTTAATTTGCATTGACTCGTTCATATGTGCAGCATCCAGCCCTCGAATTAACCCACGGCACCCATGGCATTTTGCCGTGGGTGCCCATCCCCACTGCCGTAATGCCCTCAAAATATGTCCTTTACCCAAGGCAGTCAATTGCCGTGCCCTCTAATGAAGTTGCCGTCGGTGCCCCAGCCCTGCCCCTTCATTAAAAAAAATCATCTATCTATGTTTGTGTGTGTTTTCTTCACTTTTGAGAAATTGCCTTGGTGCCCTTCTCAAATTTTCAACAGTTGCCATGATGCCCTCTTGATATATTACAAACTGCCGTTCTGCCTTGCCTTTTCGTTAAAAATCCAAGGCAATTTTCAACTTGCCCTAAAAAAGTTGCTGTGCCCCTTCAGATCCTTAATTCGAGGGCTGGCAGCATCTCCCCCAGCTCCTCCCCAATTAGAAGAAGAAATCACTGAAAATCAACACAATTTGGGGGGGGGGGATGCCATTTACTGATTATTCCCCCAGATTTAATTTTGCAGCTCCATCCAAAAAAAACCTTGTGCTACTAATGCCTGATATATGCCCCCTGTTTAACCAGGTGTGTCCTCATAAAGTTCTAAGTAGTACTCAGGTGCGGATCCAGAGGGGGGGGAGGGCGCGCCCCTCAGTAAAAATAGCAAAAGTAGGAAATATGGGCGCCTACCCGTAAAAAACGAGAAAAGGGGGAAAGGAGAGAAAGAGAAAGGAGAAAAGAGAAGAGAAAGGCGAGAAAAGAGAAGAGAAAGGTAAAATTGCGCGTAATTGAGTCCTTCATTTTGCAAAATTTTCCCCCTCAGACACCCCTACGTATGCGTAAACAACTGACCGTTTTTGCTTTTGTTCGGACACCCGTACCATTTAGGCCTATATTGTTTTAAGTAATAACTTAATGATTAGGCCTACAGTAATAGTGAATAATATTCCACGAATGGCTTCGATTGGGCCTTCATTTTCACACATTTCCGAACTTTATCACTGTGGAACTTTATCTAACTAAAATTTTACACAATAAATAGTGTCAAAATGGTCCACCAAATGGCTTCATTTTCAAAAGTTTCTCACTTCTTAGGGGCACAACCCTTCAGACACCCCCTCGTCGTCATGCAAGCAATTAAATTTATACAATTATAATATTGAAAACTTGTCCACGAATGGGAAATGAGCCGGCATGGTCATTTCACAAATTTTCCGCTCTTTCAAACTCAATTTTCACACAATAGGCCTAATAGTGTCAAAATGGTCCACCAAATGGCTTCAATTAGATCTTCATTTTGCAAAATTTTCTCACTTCAGAGGGGGCACATCCTCCTCAGACACCCCCTGTGTCGCATAAGCAATTAAATTTATACAATTATAATATTGAAAATTTACTTGTCCACTAATGGGAAATGACCCGTCATGGTCATTTCACAAATTTTCCGCTCTTTCAAACTCAAATTTAACACAATAATAGTGTCAAAATGGGCCACCAAATGCCTTCAGTTGGGTCTACATTTTGCAAAAGTTGCTCACTTCTGAGGGGGGCACATCCCCCCTCAAACACCCCCCTGTGTCGCGCAAGCGCGACGCGATGACCGCTTTGCGGCCATGGTTCGTCGCAATCTAGAAATCTCATGTATTTTGCGCCCCCCGTATTTTTTTCTCTCTGGTTCCGAGGCTGGTACTAGTATAGAAAGGCGAGAAAAAGAGAAGAGAAAGGTAAAATTGCGCGTAATTGAGTCCTTCATTTTGCAAAATTTTCCCCCTCAGACACCCCTACGTATGCGTAAACAACTGACCGTTTTTGCTTTTGTTCGGACACCCGTACCATTTAGGCCTATATTGTTTTAAGTAATAACTTAATGATTAGGCCTACAGTAATAGTGAATAATATTCCACGAATGGCTTCGATTGGGCCTTCATTTTCACACATTTCGAACTTTATCACTGTGGAACTTTATCTAACTAAAATTTTACACAATAAATAGTGTCAAAATGGTCCACCAAATGGCTTCATTTTCAAAAGTTTCTCACTTCTTAGGGGGCACAACCCCTTCAGACACCCCCCTGCGTCGCGCAAGCAATTAAATTTATACAATTATAATATTGAAAACTTGTCCACGAATGGGAAATGAGCCGGCATGGTCATTTCACAAATTTTCCGCTTTTTTCAAACTCAATTTTCACACAATAGGCCTAATAGTGTCAAAATGGTCCACCAAATGGCTTCAATTAGATCTTCATTTTGCAAAATTTTCTCACTTCAGAGGGGGCACATCCCTCCTCAGACACCCCCTGCGTCGCGCAAGCAATTAAATTTATACAATTATAATATTGAAAATTTACTTGTCCACGAATGGGAAATGACCCGTCATGGTCATTTCACAAATTTTCCGCTCTTTCAAACTCAAATTTAACACAATAATAGTGTCAAAATGGGCCACCAAATGCCTTCAGTTGGGTCTACATTTTGCAAAAGTTAACACTTCTGAGGGGGCACATCCCCCTCAAACACCCCCCTGTAAATGTCAAGGCATAAGCGACGCTGATGACCGCTTTCTGCGCCATGGTTCGTCGCAATCTAGAAATCTCATGTATTTTGCGCCCCCCGTATTTTTTTCTCTCTGGATCCGCGGCTGGTACTAGTATACAAACTAAGTTTGAAATAATGTAAAGATAGAAAAACATTATATAATAAACTTCAAAACTGAACCTTCAATTTCAATTTGCAATTTCAATAAGCTACACGTATCATTACGGTATAAAATAAAGCTAATTTTGTGCTTCTTTCTACATCTAAAGAGAAATCTCAAATTAAAAAAAATACACTAAAAAAACCCTATTCTATGGCTTAATATACATGTAAAAAAATTATTTACACAAATAAATAAGGTCTTATCTTTGGAATAGTTTTGATAATTTATCACTTCTCTATCAACAAAACACCTTTTTTTCCTAATACAACTACCATTAACACATCATAAAATGGTTTAAAATGTTTGAAACCTGCATATTTTGACCATTTTAGGCCAAATTTGCCCTAAAATAGCCCAAAAATGTCCATACACTTTTTAAATATGGTCCAAAGTAACCCGGATTTCTTTTTATTTTATGTAGAAACACGGCAGTGTATCTAAAACTGCATAAAAATGCCACATTGATGTACTCATACACTTCAAAATTGTAAATGAAAATAATTTTTGATCATATTTGGCTATGAGCTCATTAATTATTCATGAGCTAATTTGCATAATATTTGCATAATTAAATATTAAACTCGTTTTTCTAAAAGCTTAAAGTCCAAGCTTGCCAATGGTATGCCACTTATTGGTTTTTACCCAACCAATAACACTGCAACGCAGTAGTTAATATGATACCTCCACACCACTCAAATATACCACTTTTGTGGGGGTAATAGAATAGGGTTACGGGGCTGGCATTTTCTTCAGACCCGAAAGGGGGGGGGGCCCCAAACGGGTCAGTGACCGAGTCAATTTTTATGCTAGTAGTAATTTTTTATCGCAAGTGCAAAGAAGGCGCGCAAAGCGCGTAAACATTTTGCATTATATAGATATACCGTATTGTTTGTAATAAACATAAACGCCCCGGGGGCGTTGCATTTTTTCAAATGGGGGGCGTTTATTGGAAGTGAATTGTCAGTGAAAAAAGCTTTAAAATCCTGATGGTGCTCCTGTTAAAAGGAGGGATTTATGACCATACAAGATGGCGGCGCCCACTGAAAATTACAATTTCGTGGGAAATACAACAAAATTACACCTGTAAGTGCATGGAATTAGTGAAATTTTACCATAATTAGGCAATGAATGGATGGGAGTTGAGTCGAAATAGGTTTTTTCCATGCAATTTAGCGATCGTGACTGCCATTACTGATGCAAGTTTTAAGCTTACCTACACGATATGGCATGGAAATGTTTGCATTTTTGTCAATTTTTCACACAAAAATTGGAGGGGGCGTTTATTAGAGGGGGAGCGTTTATTACAAACAATACGGTAGACTGTATGCACATTTTGATTGTGAAGTTAAAGAATGCGCGAAAAATTTTGAGTCACCAGCCCTTAATAATTTTTTAACCCCCTATTTTGGGTGTTAAAAAATTATAACCCGCCTATTTTGGGTCTAAAAATTCTATGACCCCAGTATATTTGGGACCGCCGTCCAAGAAAATGCCAGCCCCTTAAGTATATTAATTTTGCAGGAATGGGTCACAGTCTCAGATATATTGAAGTGATATGAATAAATGAAACATGAAGTAAATATTGCTGCGATGTCTGGTTTATTCCTCAAGCCATGCAGTATTTTGTGAGACGCACACAACGTTCATGACTCTACACTGACTCATGTAATACCGGCAGGACAGGATCCATTCATTAAACCTATAAAACAGTAAACATACATGTAGTGTATTATAGCACTCTATCCTATAGGCTACTTGATATGAACAGGGATATGATATGAACAAGATTTGATTTGAAGGTAAATCTTTCATTGACTGTTCATAATGGTAATTTCAATGTGTTTGTATCAATAATGGATCAATTAGCACACACTTAGATCTATTTCTGGTATTGATTTTTACATCTCGCGGGCCAGTCCTGCATGAGAGAGGCATACAAATATAAACATATATTTATGAACGTATAATAATTAAAATAACCAAACAAATATGTGTTTTAATATACATGTACTAACTGTCATGTATTCAGCCTGGAGGGGTGGTGCTGGCATTCAACTTTAATTTTGGTAGGGTGTGCAGTGCCGAGTACCAAACTTTTGGTGCTAAGAGCTGATTGAAGGGCAAAATAGGGCACTTTGAACTGAAATTTCTGCATTTTGGGGGTGACTAGTAAACTAAAATTGGGCTGAATTAAAGGCTGTGGAGCTAAGAAATTCTATTTTAGTCCAATTTTGAGCTTAAAAGGGCCACAAATTGGAGCTCTGCTCAAGGTGAGGCTAAACAACCACTGGAGCATGATCACCATGTGGGTCTTCAGAACTGCTGAAGACAGTGTTCGAAATATGCCTCAAAAAGTTACAGGCCAGCCGAGCTTGACCTTAAAAAAAGTTACCGGCCACCCGGGCCGGCAACTAGATGCCAGTCAGAAAAGTTACCGGCCAGGCCAAAAAGTTACAAGCCAATGGCCAGCTAACCGGTCGTATTATTTCGAACGCTAGCTGAAGAGCTTGAAATTGCTCAGCTGGTAACACGCTATGTAATGATAAAGTAGGGCAAGGTGATCGTTTGTAGATTTTTTTTTCTCTGACATGATTTTAAAATAAGGCTACTAGTACATGTACTAAGGTGGGGTCTTTGGGTGGAAATCCAACAAGGACAAAGTTGTTACTATATTGGGCACAATCTGATCAACTGAGGCCCAACATTGAATTTTGACATTGACATTTCTAGGTATTGACATGTTAATTAAATGTAAATTGAACAATAATGCAGACTAAATGGGTTACAAATTCTCCAAACCCCCCCCCCCCCCCCGACACACACACACTTTTTCCCCCTTTTATTTTTATTTACCATGCACATTTCTGACTCTGACCCGAGTGGATCACACATTGAAAATTTAAACTGGTCCAAAATCTAAATTGGTCCAAAATTTAATCTGGTCCAAAATTTAAATTGGTCCAAAATAAAGGAAACAATTTGCAAAGTATAATTTGCAAATAATTCTCACAAGCATTTCCAACTTATGTAAGTCACTCTACATAAAACAAGATTCCCTGCATGTTCACTGTCACTCCAAAGCTTATAATGCAACAGTGACCTGTATGAGGGAAATTGGGCTTCCGTATTACAGATAATGTACGGTACTTTAATTAATTAATGTACATTTACAGCTAATTACAGCACTCAAGTCAATTTACCTCAAAATGCCTGACGTCAGTGAACTGAAAGCATAAATATGTATGTGTGAGTCAGATTTTGGCCTACGTAACCTTAAAGGTCTATGACATTATATAGGTGGGCTTGATGCTTGCATCGTAGCGCCTGTCATACATGTATATCGACTGTGGTATGTGAAGGTGTGGATAATGCAGCCTAAAAATGGCATTGTGGAACTGATTAATTATCATGGGTGATTATATTATCAGTATTATTGGCTGATTAAAACCAGGAAATAAGGGGAGGTTTTTGTGTTGACATATAATTGGCAAATGTATAGGCCTATGTGTGTGTACAATATATTGGCCATGGACAGTGGCTGCATAAAAAAAATGGGGGCAGGGGAATTGGAGAATTTCAGAAGATGGGGGGGGGGGGAAACAAAAATCAACTAATTTTGTGCAAAATTGCTGCAGAAATTGGAAATAATTATAGATTCTGGGGGAATCTGGTTGACTGTTTCCCCCCATATAGGCCCTACCACCTTGTGGTGCCCCTACTGTCTATGGACAATTATCTAAATGCAATGCGTGTACGTGTGCCTTTTTATTTAAAACTTTGGCAGAGTTTGATATAAGTGCCAATTAATTACAGGGACATGCCGCAAACATGGATAGCATGTTTGGCCTTTTGGTACCGTATATCAATGACCCCTTTTTCTAGGCCAATTTTGGTATATGGATGGGTCATTTCTATCACAATTTTCTTAATTTTTTAGAAAAGTAGCCCAATTTTACCTCAATCTAGACAAAATTTGTGAAATTTTGCCACAATTTGGGTAAAATTCAGCCGAAAATTTGACTTTTGGTATACTGATGGGTCCAAATTTCTTGAAAAATTGGTATATTGATGGGTCCACTTTCAAATTCTCAGTGGCACACCCCCGGGGGCACACCACTACCAAAACCAAACTTGAGAGTACCCCCAGTGCCATCGCCCGATTATATGGGCTTGTCTGTCTCATTTGTTCAATTGTATAGCACCCTTTCTCTGAACTTGGCACAAAATTGAGTCAAACTCATGAATCAAATCACTGAAAAATTATTTCTAAAGGTATCATGTTTTAGATATGCAACATATACTGTATAATAAAAGCCCCCTATAATAAATGCTCCCATCTCCCCTCTTTGAAAAAGTGACCTTATAATGCCAAATGTCTGTGATGCCCTATCATGTGCAAGCTTAAAGTCCGATTCTTACTCCACATCGCAGCCTTGTCTGCGATGCTTTAAAACCTTGCAGCATTATGCGATGAAATTAAAATGTACATTTTAATTACATCGCGCCGATGCTTTTTACATGTGGGGTCTGCATCTCCTTTTATGGTCATTCTGCCGACCTTGATTTTCCAGCAGCCAATCACAAGCGTGCAATTGGCTGCGATATCGCAGCGCGATGCTATAAAGTTGAACAAAATCCAACTCCATCGTGGACCTAAATTTCCACAGCGCGATGAGAATTTTTTACCACCGAGCTCGTAAAAACCTGGCTCAGATTTCAGTTTTTATAGCATCGCATCGCGCTGCGATGTGGAGTAAGAACCGGACTTAATACATTTGTTGGCCGTCTCATTTGCTAAATTGCTTGGACAAAATCTATTAAACTTCCATCCAGTTCATTGCCAAATTATAGTAGAATTTCAAGTAAATCACAATCTTGCATAAAAATGCCAAGTTTACATGCATGTATAATATGCAAGTTTATGGTATTTACCGATATTATTTATATTAATAGGCTAAATTGAACCTGAAAACAAACCAAAACTGAGTTTTTCATTGAAAATTTACTGCTATTTCTAATAAATGCTGCTTTTCAAAAAATTCACGCCGGATAGTTTATTACAGACAGACATATCATAATAATTTTCTATTGTTTGACAAATATGTTGCAAATCAGTAGATAATATTTGATGAAGTTGAATCAAAATGCGTGGATTTTAAAGCTTGTCTTTTGAAAAGTGAGTCACTAATTAACTTTTTTGAATAAAAAGAATTTACAATTGCTTATTGTGAGTCAGTTACCAATGTGTAATGAATACACAAACTTGATTCCCCCAAAGATGTTTTTCTAGTCTGCAAGCATTTAAAGTTGACAAAATGAATCATTTTGTAGATAATTCCGCTGTAAGTGGATCACCTTACAATCAAATAAGAATAACAGAAATGTTCAAAAACTTGAAAAGAGAAGAAATGGTTCATATTGTCAGATGCAGAAGATCCAGGTTTTGGAAAGGGAGGAGCAATCGAAATCGTTTTGGCTTGCTCCACTCTTCAAATTGGTTCCCTCGACGGGGAAGGAAAATTTTGTGCACAAAATAAAGAGTCTAAGAAGGTTCACAGGTTTTCTAGGTATACTTGCTGGTTTTTGTTTTTTCCTTTTTATTTTTTTAAAGAGGGGAGGGGAGGGGAGGCACCAGTGTCCATACTCCGGGATGTTTCCAGTGAAAAAAATAGTAAAATGTTAATGCTCCTAAACTTACCACCATTGGCAGAAATTTAAAAAAAACCTTCCTCACAACATGCTATAAATTTGCAGCAAGTAAATAACGGTAAGCTTATTAATATTATTAGTCGTAATTAGAAAAATAAACCCTAAGGAAAATTCCATCAATGCATGACTGATCGAACATGTGCCAGTCCCATCTTAAATTAACATAATGAAATCATCAAACATTAAACATGCTACCAATACCGACACTACCGCTTCCAATACCAACACTGCCGCTACCACCAGCACGCAGACTTCTGCCAACGACACTAACCACACCCAAACAAAGGAGAGATCAACACTGGCCTTATGAGTTAAGTTCAACGTCCTTAGCCAATATAATTGTTCAATTTTGTGCAGGATCTTCCCTTTTAGGCTTAATTAAATAGAGATATAAACCAGTTTAACTAACACAGTAGCGGAACTGGCAAGTTTGTTGCCTCTAGGCGTTTGGTGTATCATGCATAATAAGGCGTTTGTTACAATGCGGTGCCCAGGATTTATGCAGGAACTGTGCATTGTTTGGGACTCACCATCTTGGTATGGAATAATAATGTTTGGTGGGGGGATTTTAATGCATACAGAATAACTACTAGATATATGGCAGGTAACAAGCTTTACCAGGGGCGTAGGCAGGGGGTGGGGGGTGACTGGGGAGGCAGTTACCCCCTGCGAGCCTACATGGAGCAAGAGAAAATAACACAGGTTTTTATGCTATTTCAGTGTAAAAATAAGGTCCAAATTTGCCAATTTGCGAGCATAGCAAGCAAAAAAAGTAGGTTATTTATGCTTTCTTGGTCAAACAAGTCCACAACATTTTGGGGAAGGTCCAAAAAGGTCCACTTTTTCAAAATCAGCACCCCCCCCCCTAAAAAAAAAGAAGTTTTCCTCAAGTTTTAGCTTGTACACAGTCTGTACATGACAGTTGCATTTCATATGATGCCCTGCTAAACTTTGTGTATCACAAAGTCATCTTTAGAAGCAAAAATTATATCAAAAAGTTTTGAATTTTCTATCATGGAAAAGCATAAAAGGTCTAACAAATATATTTGGTAACAAGTATGGTAGCTAATCCTATGCATTTCTCTAAAGCACCCGCAGCAGTGGACAGCTAATAACTCCTGCATCATCATCCTCATCTTGCATGGGCTAATCTGAGAGGATATCTTACACTTCCCATAATGCATTTCTCACATTTCAATTTTCTGTACTGATTTTCTTTCTAGTGCAACATGGGTTGATAGTGACCAAATGTACCTCAGTGAACAGAGTACATCCAGATCTGGCAAAATGTGTTTTCTTGACTATCAACCCATGTTTAGCCAGTCTATTCTCAAAATGAAATCCAACATGGTGTTGCTTTCAGCTTTAGACATTAGACACACTATACCCTGTACATGTATACAATGTAAAGCAAAGAGAGAGAGATTCATGGGCGATGTAGCTCAATTTTGCACAATGCATCATGGGAAGGCTGTGCCTTATGGCATTTCAAAATGAGTCAGATAGAGATACCAAGTATATTGTTCAACTTATGGGTTGGTATAAATGACCATTTTAACTCTCTCCACACAGGCGTCAACTGAAGACGACAAGTTCCAGATTTTCTTCTAAAAATTAGAACTTTCAGAATTGCACATTTTCAATTTCATGACCATTAAATTTAGAATCAGCATGAAAGATGCATTAAAATGAGTACAAATAAACCTAGTAATTGGTTCAGTGGTTCTTGAGATAGCTCTTGATATTTTGAAAAAAATATTTCAAAATTTTTATGTTGAAACTATCAGCACGCAGAGCATTAAGACATGAAGGAAGTCTGCGGTATGAAATGGCTGGGAGGAAACTTCCAAATGGATGTTGTTGCTAAGTGATTGTGATGAGAAGCTCAAGAATGCTTTGTTATGATAATAAGACTTGATGCAACGATTCCGAAATTATTTTACGAGAACTCCGTGCAAATAATTTCTTGCTAAGTGGCTGTGATAGGATGCTCAAGAATGCTTTGTTATGGTAATGAGACTTGATGCCACGATTCCGAAATTATTTTATGAGAACTCCGTGCAACATTTTTATCACTTTTAGTGTAAATCAACACTGACTTTCAAGATATCAAAGTGCACATTAAAATAGCAACACTGACACAAATAAACCTTTCCTTCAGAGGCTTTTTACAAACTTTTTGATGGATTGATATGAAAATGAAGTACCAGTGTTCATGGTTTTGCAGAAAATGTGTGTCATGCAGGGACCTGAAAATTTGTGATAACCCTAACCATGCCAAATCTAACGAAATCTGACAAAGCAAAACACTGCGCATGCATGTATCCAACGTGATGGAATGACGCAATCAACCTAAGTCATACACGCACGGTTTCATTGGCTAGGCCAGTGAAACCCCTGTGGCTACCGGTCGGCCATGCACTGCATGGCATGTGAGGGGTCTTGGAGTCAAAACCCCGGGGGTACCATAGCAACTTGCATGTATTTGTTCATTTTCTCTCCTTTTTCGTTCCTTCTAAAATGGAAAGAATTGAATAACCTACGGTTACCTACCGACATTTAGAAAAAGTAAAAAAAAACAACTGAAAATTGAGTGTGAAAGCATTGATCTAAAATTAGGAGATTTCATTTACCTTTTTCTCTTGGCATTTCAAATTATTCAGTGGAAATAATCAGAAAAGATATTTTTAAAATATTTTTAAAATTAAGTTTGAGAGAGCTTAATCCCCAGGGCTTATTCCAAATCAAATTATCCTAATTTGCCAATTTCATTTGATAATCGTAAATTTGTAATTTAGATTTTGCTGTTGCAATCACATAGAAAGATCTGCACTGGAAATTTCATGCAAAATTATGCATTGTGACACCACCACAGAGCCATCTAGTGCATTGTGACACCACCACAGAGCCATCTAGTGTAGATCTCTCCGATGAGAACAGACAGACGCTTACCCAAGTTAACAGATATTTAAATTTATGTAACAGCACTTGATCTATTTATTGGACTTCAAATGATTCTAAACTAATTATTCATACCGTGATAGCTTCACTTTACACTATACCCTTAAAGGACTGGTACTTGGTACAAATGACTACATTTGTATGCGGTATGTTCCACAGATATGGGTCCCATTTCCCAGCTTCTAGTATAAACATGGACCCTGTTACAGTCAATTTTGGTATAAATATAGGTATTTTTTATGAAATTGTGTCAGTTATATTTTCCAAGTATACCTTCAATAGGTCCCGTTCCAGTATCAATGTAGAAGTATATTTGGCCTGAAACTATAAAAAAAAATTTCTTGAATTAAATTGGCATAAATATGAGTCAACTTTCAGATACTCTGTGGCAAGCACATCCTTCCCTGAACCAAACTTGAGTGCCTCCCCCTGGCCACTACCAAGTTGACATCAACTTTCAGAGCTCACTAGCATTCATAACAAAGCGCATCATTTACATCCTCATTCACATATTTTGTCCAGCGGAAAGATTTACTTTTGTTTTGTTAGTAACTTAATACAAGTGGAATAATGGGGCAGTGTGTGTGCATGCTATTGTTGGTGGTACATGGGCAATCCTGAATATTGGGGCCGGGAGGGGGTAATGCACTGTACACATGTGTGTGACTAAAACAAGTGAAAGGGCTGTTTTTATTGACCAGGTATATGTTGCAAGTAACTGGTGGATTTTCAAATTATATACTTTTTATGATTGCTGAATAATGGGATATTCCATTTAAAATCTGCTATCCCCTGTGGAAGATTTAAAAAGTCTTCTACAGAGGGAGGTGTTTCTCAAATGGCATTGGCTAGGGTTAATTATATACCCATACTCCTATCTTCAACTGGAGTCCCGGTAATTCAAATGTAAGTTGTATTTGAAACATGAAACATGAAACACATACTCCCTCTGTAAAAGACTTTAATAGCCAAATCTTCCACAGGGAGAGTGTAAATTTCAAATTGAATATCCCGCTGATGATGATGTATGCCTGTGTGTTATAATTGAATTCAGTTTTCTTTTCTAGGGCAATTTAAAATAATTTAGAAAAGAAAATCAAATTTAATTTTCCAATACTGGTAATTTGGGAGTTTGTTACCTGGGAGAAAAAATGAGATAGTGAAATTGGCATCATACAATTGTATTCCAGTGGGGGATATACCTGAAAATAATGCTCTGAAAAATATGATTACATTTTGAGGAATAATTAGGTTGTGATGATACTCAAGGGGGTGGGGAGAGGTACTCAAGTATGGCAGGTTTGGGTAGGGATGTGCTGCATCCATGTGTGAACCCATTGCAATACCAGAATTCTAAATTTTTGGCCAATTTCAAAATTTTTGCTGCAGTGAGGCAAAAAAATAGGGAAAATTTTGAAAAGATGACCCATCCATATACCAAAATTAAATCGGCTGTATTCCATAGTGGCGTATAGTGATTTTTGGTCATTTTTTGAAAATTGGCACATATGTTTTTAATGATGTTCTCTTCATTTTTCTAAGTCTCATCAGTCATAATTAGCTAATTAATTAGTAATTAATTAATTAAATGTATGATAGTTACAAAGTGACATTTTTGTATTCCATAGTGGGCGTGTCGACCATACGCCACTTTTTATACACATTTTATAATTATGAAATATCGGCAAAAAATGAAAAACATTGTATGTCATAGTGGCGTACGTATCGGACCTATACGCCACTATGGAATACTGAACGACGAAAAATAACGCCATAGGGATTACACGGCGACCGAGGTGGCGTACGGTTAACATTAGGTTAGGGTATTGCGTTTTGTTTGTTTTCCATAGTGACGTATAGTTTTATTTTCAGTTTGCCAGCAATAGTATGTATTTATTTCTTTTGAAAAATATATAACAATAAAATCTATTTAGCTTACTACAGAAATTTCACATCATTTACAAATTATAATGAATGTCTGATTTACACAAATCGATTTTAAATTGGCATTTCTTCAAACCCGATTTTCTCGAAAAGTTGTTTATTCGCGGCGCCCCACTATACGCCACTATGGAATACAGACGACGAATTGACCTGAAAAGTGGGTCGATGTGACCGATGTTTGCGGCACATCCCTGTATATGGCCATCTGTACTGGATACACCTTACCCCGGGAGGATATAACACGTCAGGCAACTACGTGGACAATTTTGTGACAATATAGACAATTTTCTACTACTGAAAACATGGAAAAAAATGTACATTATAGATCCTACACTATATTGTGATGCAGAGAGAAAGTGCATTGCTTGAACTTTTACTGGGCAACATTGGAGACCTGAAGTACATAAGTATTGAGATGTGTTTTACAATGAAGGTATATGGATTTTAAATAGGCAATTAATATTGTTTTGTATTATTTTGCTTCTGTTCTGGTTCAAATATGAAGGTGGGAAACAATTTCTAGTATTTGATCAATTGTAATTACCGGAGGAGTTTCCAATACCACAAATGAGAACAAATAATTTAATGACTCTACTTAGTCATAATGCAAACTATGTACTCATACATGTATGTATTTTTGGTATGTAGTAAATTCAATTTAATGTCAGTATGCACTATAGCAACTAAAATGTACCATACATGTTTTCATGCACCAAAAATCTTGCTTGTTTTTTCTACAACAGTACAACTTAAGGTCTGCCCCCACATCAGGTATGTCAGTAATTGAATAACTAATACTAAAGACCCTCACAATTCAAACTACCTAACAGCCCATACTCAGGGATTTTTTTTTTGTGGGGGTTGCCTCTTAGGAATTTCCAAAATGGACTTCAACCTTTTGGATATTTTTACCATGAGCCCCCTACTAAAGGGAAGGGCCTTTTAAACACACTATACCTTGAGAACTGCTTAAACCCAGTGACCGGTACACCTCCTTCGAGGGGAGTGGTCACTGGGTTTTCCAGGGTATAGCATTTTTAGGGATTGCCACAGTCAAAGGGCCCTACCTGCAATCCTGCATGTAGTAGGGCTACTTGAAAAGTGGATTTTTTGGGGGGGGGGTGCTTGCACCTGCCCCCACCACCTAGTGTGTGTGGGTCTGGAAATGTAGGATATCAAGTGAGCTATTCTCTCACACAGTTCATAACCAATACATAGTTTGTAAATCAGTTTCCAAGACTGTAGAGCAGACTAGCAAACCTAATGATAGAATCACAAAATTACAAGATTTAAGAAAAAGACACCATAAACTTGTAATATTTATCGCCATTTTCTCCATATATTTGTTTCATTTCAGTGGTCAGTTCTCCGAGGTTAAGAAAGTCACAGACGTCAAAACTGGCAAGGATTTCGCTGGGAAATTTGTCAAGAAAAGACGAAATGCGGCGAGTCGGAGAGGAGCCAAGAGGGACGACATAGTTCGAGAGATCAACATATTAAATGAGATGTCTCACCAGAATGTTATCTCATTACATGAGGTGTTTGAAACAAAAACAGAAGTGGTCCTTATTCTGGAATTGTAAGTACTAGTATAATAATTATATACTGTCATTTAAAGGTCCCTGACCAAATCGGCAACCTCACTGCCAGAAATCTCCCAGAAAATTTACTACCTGGGGGGAAAATGCTCTGATCTTACTGATAGGCCTATTTCAGTACGATACATGTAGTAGTATGTACCATAGTAAAATTCCTCGATTCTTGAAATGTGCAGCTAAAATTCTTGTTGTAAGGTTTCACATTTCCTTTTAAACTTATATTGGTTATGTCAAGCAACAATTAATCAATTTTATATTTTGATGTAATAGAAAAAGGGTGTCAACTTATACTAGATTAATTCCATGCATGGTCAGAAAAGATTCCAATTTCCAATTAAAAAATCAATAAAAATCATGTACCAAGGAATGATTCCCCTTTCAAAACCAAATGGGCTATTCCAGTTGAAAGGCATACACCCCCTATGGAAGACATGACCTTTAAAATATTCAAATGGGGTTACCTGAATGGGTGGCCCCATTTGAAATTCACATTCACTGTGTGAGCGAATAAGGTCATGTCTTCTATGGGGGGTATCAACTGAAATAGCCCAATATCCAACATCAATCAAAATCATGTAGCAAGGAATTATTCAATCAATGTTTACTTGTTAGAAATGGATCCCCAATTTATTCGCTTGTTTGCTTTATTGAATTCAGGACGTCCCATGGCCCAGAAACCTTCAATATAATTTGTAAAATTTTCTTGTCAATAATGAAATTTTATTTTATTGCTTATAAACATGCGTAGGATATATTTCATTCCAATAGTTTATTGAAGGTCAGTGCAAGAATGGAATAAGTAACATTTTAAATAAACATAGTATACAATTTTTAAAAAGGGGTCATTTGGTATAAAAAAATTGTAAAAAGGGTCATAGGGTAGAAAATTTGGAAAAATGAAGCAATATTCTATTTTTTGTTTCAAATTTGCCAAATTTACATTTGCTGAAACAAGCAAATTTGAAGTTAGTTTATGGTATTTTGATGATAAAATTTAAAAAAAATGGTCATTAGGTAAGCTGAACCAGGCGGCGAGTGGCATGGAGAGGAGCTGGCAAAACCGCTCGGCGGTATGGCATTTTTGTATGGGTATGGCATTTTCCATATACTCGGTTAGTTTTGTGGGTTCAATATCGAACCCCAACGGTTTTAGCTTGTATTTATATTATTTATTAACATACCGTAAAACCCCATCTACAAGTATATAGTGTGCTTCTGATGAAAGCTACATTAATCCAGTCGCCATTATGGAGTTTGAGCAAATAAATTACGGATCCAAGCATATATACAAACAAGTATTATTTTAAGACCGATCAATTGTATTGGTATATTAACGCTTGCTTCGAATTAATTATGCTTTTATAAAAAAAATACTATATATGCTTGTAGACGGGGTTTTACGGTAGGCCCATTTGTTTGTGATATTTCAAGCATTTTAAAATTTCAAAATAATCCCATTCAATTACACGGTTGATTTACTGAATTTAGAGAATGCACGGCGCATACCACCTGAGCTGAACCTACAAAACAAGGTTATCAAGTATGACTTTAAAAAGGAGGTCATCGGGTGTATTTTTCTTGACAGGGACATTCACCTCTGAAGTTGAGGGACCCCTTCCCCCCCCCCCTTCCCCCACCCGGACAAACTCAGGATCTGTGTATTAAAAGTAACCACAATACTCATGGAAAAGAATATTGTAGTAATGATACCTTATTTCTTCATGCAGTGTTCAATATCTAAATGTGTATTTACCTAGCTGGGGGGTTTTCAACCCCCCGAGCTAGGTACTGTTTTGCTATCCGATCTTTCTTCTTCTTCTTTCTGGCAATAAATTTCAAAATGCTTCTCCTCCTACATGTTACACCCTACAATTACGTAACTTGCACATATGTATCGACTATGTCCAGTGCCCATAGGGTCTAAACAGAATTGGGGTCAAAGATCATTAAAGGGGCATTTCTGGTATTTAACCAAATATTTAACTCAAAATGCTTCTTCTGCCACATATTAAATAGCACAATGACGTAATTTGCATATATGCATCGGCTATACCACACGCCTATAACTTGTACACAGAATTGGGGTCAAAGGTCATTAAGGGGTAAAGTCTTACAATTGCATTATCTGGACATCTGTAAGGGGTATGGGGCTCAAACTCGGTTACAATAAATCTCATGATCAGGAGAACATTTTGCGGGGTCAGGTCAAAGGTCATGCAGAGGTCAAACTTTTTCTTTCTTTCTGGCAATAAATTCAAAATGCTTCTACTCCTACATGTTACCATGTTACACCTTACAATTACGTAACTTGCACATATGTATTGGCTATATCCAGTGCCCATAGTGTCTAAACAGAATTGGGGTCAAAGGTCATTAAGGGGCATTTCCTGTATTTAACCAAATATCTTCAAAATGCTTTTTCTGCCACATATTATACAGTACAATGATGTCATTTGCATATATGCATCGGCTATACCACACGCTTATAACTTGCATACAGAATTGGGGTCAAAGGTCATTAAGGGGCAAAATCTTACAATTGTATTATCTGGACATCTGTAAGGGGTATGGGGCTCAAACTTGGTAACAACAAATCTCATGACCAGGGGAACATTTTGCAGGGGTCAGGTCAAAGGTCATGCAGAGGTCAAATTTAAGAAATGCATTTCCTGTACATCTGTGAGGAGTACTGGGCTCAAACCTGTTGACAACAAACTTAATGATCTGGGGAACATTTTGCCGGGGTCAGGTCAAAGGTTATCTGATGTCACATCTTAGAATTTCACTTTCTGGATACCTGTAAGGGGTATGGGGCTCAAATTCAGTAACACAAATCTCATGACCAGGGAAACATTTTGCAGGGGTCAGGTCAAAGGTCATGTAGAGGTCAAATCTTAGAATAGCTTTTCTGGACATCTGTAAGGGGTACGGGGCTCAGACTCAGAGACAACAGACTTGATGAACATTTTGAATATTTTGCAGGGGTCAGGTCAAAGGTCATCTGGGGTCAAATTTTAAAATTGCATTTTCTGGACATCTGTAAGGAGTACGGGACTCAAACTCTGCGACAACAAACGTCATGACCAGTGGAACATGTTTGGAACATTTTGCAGGGGTCAGATACCTCCACAACACCAACATGCCCCAGCTAGGTTTGTGGTCTATGACCACCATTTGCCACTAGTTTCCTTTATCTTTTCCCTCAATGCAAATTTGTCGTACATGCATTTTTATTTTAGTATGTATCTGTGTAATGTGCACAGATGTATCATTACTGCACTTCCTGAATGCTATCTGTTGGCTTGAATTGATTTGCTATGCAAGGTCAATATTGATTCTAGCTTTTCTTGATTTATTTATTCTTTATTTGAAGTGATAACATACTGTCAATGTCTGCATTTACATGTACACCTGTAGCAAATAAACCACCATATAAGTCGTTCAGTGAAACAAAAATTCAATTCTCCTAGTTTTTGATAACCATATTTTGAGCATGAATGTCATTTTTCACTCTTAGGGAAAAGGGTTCTTGGCTGTCATGTATTTATAGAACCCTCAAGAGAAAATGGTTCTTGAACTGGCCTTTCCAGAATCCTTTTCAGGTCTAAAATGGTTGTTTCTCTTCTTTGTAGAACCATTTAAGGTTTCACATACAAGACAGCTCAAAAACCATTTTAGATTCTACTTCGAACTGTTTTTGCCTAGACTGTGGAATAGTTTGTTCTTCATCCCACTGATGCATTATGGGAAATGAAGGGACCTTCTGTTATGCATTCATTGTTCACAATATGGGTATTGTCTCTAGGCATTCATACAGACAACCTGTTGCATGACCGGCATTGTTTTTGCTTGTGTGGGAGTATAATGGGAGCTAATGATTTTATGGATGAAACTATTGTGACCAATTGGTGTCATACTCATACTCTCTAAATGTGAAAGAGTGAAAAATCACTCAAAAAGAGTGAAATCTCACTCTTTCTAAGACTAAGAGCCATCTGAGTGACAACTCTTTTAGAGTGAAGCTCACTCTCAAGAAAGAGTGAAAAAATTCACTCCGGAAAGAGTGAATCAGAAAAGAGCATTTATTTATTTATTTATTCATTTAGGCCTATTTTATATACAAGAATATCACAGCAGTTCATAACAGCTACTATGTGCTTTAAATTGTTGTGAGGCTAGCTAGGCCCCAGGGTAGGGTAGGGCCCGATCTAGGAATGTTGAACTGGTCTAAAGCTTAAGCACATACACAATGTGTCGAACTTCAGTGTGGGATGAATGATGAAAAACTATGGATTTAATAGTGAAGCTAATAGTCAAACTGTACAATGGTGAGTACACTTAGGTGTAGGACATAACACATCGGCCGATTTTCGGCGCTTCTGATTGGCTGACAGTTCACTCCAAGAAAGAGTGAGATTTTGCGCCACTTTTGAGCGAGTGAGGCTCACTCGAAATCGCGAGTGAAAATATGTGTACTGTTTTCACTCTTTTAGAGCTAAACCCCACTCTTTTAGAGCTAACTTAAATTCACTCTGAAATTCAGAGTGGTTTTTCACTCTTTTACATTTAGAGAGTACTGTAGATACCAAGTCGCGTGATCGATGCTAATTTTTACACCATCCCCAGGACCATCCCTGTGCTGTGGCTACAGGCAACCTATGTACACTACAGTTTATTGGTTATTTTCAAATGAGGCTGACAAAGTTGCTTACCCCGACTTGAAAACACTAACATATTTTAACCAAATAATGCCCTGGCCCCCATACGAAAAATCATTCCATACCGTGCATGCACAGATCACTGACAGTGACGCAATCGACCAATCAGCATTTGGAAAATCGTTAACCCAATGACGTCATCACTGCATTTTCATTGATGAAATTCAGAATCGTTCTTAATTTTTTTTTTAAAGAGTTTTTAATTGCAAATATTTAATTTTTTAAAGTATGAATGTCACTGTCTATCTCAAATTAACATTGTGTATTATCGTAGCGTTGAATGCGCTGAAGCTTGTGAGGTGGGTCCGTTGCATATTTGGCCGTTCTGTTGTTTTTGTGACATTAAAAATCCATCTTTCGCATGGCCGCTGTGTGTGTGGGGGTGTGTGTGTGTGAACGGGGGTCAGCTATGCACGTGTGGATTCTGGTGATCATGCACAAACACTAGTACTGCTGACTGAGTGTACCATTCGTAGCAGGGTGTAAAAATATATAACAAAGTCAATGTTTATTCTCAAATACGTTATGGTGTAAATATAAGCATTTGAATAATTTAATAATAATTTGAACCTGAAAAATAAATGAACATGAAAGTTCATGAGTGATTTTTCAACATACATGTATTATAAATATGGGTGCTGCAGCTTTGGAGCTAAGGCAATATGGCGCATTACTTTGAAGTTGGTAATGGCCGGGGGTAATGGGTAAATTACACTGTGAGGGGGAGCCTATAAATGGGAAATTGATTCCTGTACCAATATAATATATATATGTACATGAAGTATTGCAAAGCGAGAAGCCTAGCTCGTAGGAGGGATGAGTAATGCCTGGTTTTATAAAAGCATTGCAGTTGCGAAATTCCTGATCTACTTATTTTAATCTTACAATGAATGCCCTTTAACAATTACACAGCAATTCTGTCTGATCTGATGTCATATGGGCATTTATCTGTAATGTACAGTACACCACTTGCAACAAATCAAACTCCATCTATTTGAGTATGAACATCATGAATACGCAACTATGCAGGTGTGGTTGCACTCATTTTCGTTGGATATAGGGCCCTAGCTACTTCAAAAGCTATTTTGAGCAACTGAAATCTAGTATTGGGCTCTTGCAATTGAAATCCATACACCCACTATGGAAGACATGACTTTAATCTTCCACACAGGGGGTGTATATTTCAAATGGAATCACCCATTCAGATAACTCCATTTGAAATTCTTACTCCCTGTGTGGAAGATTAATGTCATGTCTTCCACGGGGGTGTATGGATTTCAACTGGAATAGTCTGTGAGTCAGTACACCTATATGTTTCCTGTTCAAAATATCACAGGATTTATTGTGTTTACCTGTGACATTTCACTAGAGATGATTTTCATGGTAGAGCTTTGCAAATTTATGGAAATTAACAAAATCAAGAAGGAATGAATGCATTACCCTAGTGCATTTCGCACCTGTACAAGGGGACTTTGATGTTTTTATTGAAGGGTGTTACTAATATGTGAAGAGGTCAAAAATATGCGAGGAGTTACTTTTTGACATACTAAATAAAATATGGGGTCACCAAATAATGAAGCGTCCTCTTTCAAATACAATTAAAAATGGGTAATTTAAAATATGAATGACAGGAGAGCTCTCTGCATACCTTAAAGTCACACTTTGAAAAAACAGATACATGTACTCAGCTACTCACGTTGCTGTCTCGTCTGCTGTCTGCTGTTTTCCTGGGAAGCAATGAATTTCAATGTTGGGCTTCAAAAACCTGCTCTTTCACAGGGCTCTACCATTTCAATTATATCTGTGATAGAAGTCATACACAGATATGACCTTCATATCTAGGGGAGGTTACAAATAATACACTCAATCTGATCATTGACATAATTTTGGCCCCTTCTAAATAAAATGACAGCCTCAAAAACGTGTGAACAGAATTAGTGTACAATTCAAGACAAAAATTATCCAATTGTGTGACATAATTATGATTTTGTGTTATTTGTGTAGTAACTTGTTGCAGGTGGCAACATTCAAAGTTTATTTTCTGAGAAGACCAGAAAAATATTTTCACATTCGCTTGATACATTATGAAGGGGTTGATTTAAAAATGCCCTATAGCTGCCAGGTGTCTTATTGCCAAATTATGCACAATATAGAATGCAGAAATTTATCAATTGTCTATAGGGCAGCTATTGCTGTTGTAAAGAAGCTATTGCAGATAGGGCTCCATCAGCAATAGCTGCCAGGTGTCATATTGTTAGATATGTACAATATGGAATGCAGAAAATTATCAATTGTCTATAGGGCAGCTATTGCTGATGGATAGGGCTCCATCTGCTGCCCCGGTCAGCTGCCAGGTGTCATATTGTTAAATAGTACAATATGGAATGCAGAAAATTATCAATTTTTTATAGAGCAGCTATTGCAGACAGGGTGTTTTTCCATGAATCCCTCCATAGACAACTCCACCCAAACCATTTTGCAATAATATAACAGACAGCATTGTGTCATGGCAAACAATGGCAACAGACTTCGCCATAAAGGTGCCATTTAACAACGCATATTTGGGCAATTTCATGGCAATTTGATTCAATACATAGCCGAGTATTCCGTGGTTGTTTACTCGCACCCTGGGTGATAATAATATTATAGATAGAAGAATCTTCGGTAATTTAATGTCAAGGCTAGAGTTAGCATCATGTATGAGGGCAACTTGGGATTAATTGCCATATTTGTATTCATAGTGTATTTTACAATTTTGTATTCACAAAGTGGTCTACTTAGGGACTGTTCATAAATATTGATTCATAAATGCTGGGGCAGTGGCGTGGCGTGGGTCATCCAATGGGGGGGCACCGACTCTGATTGGGGGCACAAGCCGTTTTTGGCAATTTCCTATGGGATTTTCTAAATTTTGCAATCGATTGGGGGGGGGGCCACTCCGTGCCCCTATGACGCTACGCCACTGTGCTGGGGTGCATGGGCGTCAATCCGGGGGGGGGGGGGAAATTACCCATTTTTGTTCTTTTCAGCTACTTTTTGACTATTTAGGCTGACTGCCCCCCACATTTCACGCTGGATTGGCGCTTATGCTGGGGTGAAAGAGTTGGAGCCTTTAATCATGCAAATTTTTGTTTGATCCCCATTACTAGTAGTACAAATTATACTAACCCAAAACTTCATGGCTTTCTCTTTCCTATCGTCATACGAAGGCCATGCGATCGATGTTGTAGTAAAAAAGTGGGCCTCCTAATCATGTCTGCATAGCGATTACAGCATGCTGAACCATCTCTTTCACATCATGCTTCTCTGTCATCTTTATGTTCCTAATACTATAGGCATATGCAGGGACAGGCGATTTGCGCGGAAAAAAATAGCAAATTGCACGGAACTTTTTTTTCATTGCAAATCATGTATCCCTGCCCATAGGAAAAAAAATAGCCAATTGCACGGAATTGCACGCAAAAAAAGTTCCACGCAAATTGCCTGTCCCTGGCCATATGCAGTCTGAGAAGAGACTTCATTGTATTGTAGTTGACTATTGCTTGATAAACAAAATTAATGGTGATCGTTTTAGTCACAGTTCTGGGCAATTACACCTTCAAATGTGCTCAAAAGTTACGCTGATGAACCAAAAATGATTTCTTTAAAACACACACGTAAAGGTAGGAAGTGTTAATTTGTTTTAATTTATTTTTCTGTGTGCCACTTTTCGGGCTTTGATGTGCTCCTCAGTCCTTCATGCGATGTCAGTGGAAACCATAGTGAAGGAGGACCTTGGGCTACCTCTAATACATGTACAATCAAAAAAACTATAAAAATGTTCCTTTTTTCAATTTAACAGGCTGGTCATTGACTCATGCTTTTATACTAAAACTAAAAGTATCAGGTTTTTGGATCCTTCGCAATTAGAAGACTGAGTTTTTACCCCCTTTTATGGACATTTTAGGATTTTTTTTACCCCTGTATTTCCCCTACCCATTACATGTATGAACACTCCCTACTAGTACTACTCCCTTCTGGAATACTAAACTGCTATCGGTATATAAGTTCAAAGAACAATAAAAACAACAATAACAATAGCAATAACAATAATAAATATTATTAACAATAATGATAATAAACAAATCATTCATGAGGGTGCAGTGGTGGACTGGTACAGGTTTGTACAGGATTTGCACAAGGATTTGAGTTCTTAATTATGAAACTGAATTTGGATGATTTTCCAAATGAGCAACTTCTGAATGGGTTTGAGACTAAAATGGAATTTTAAGAAAGACTGATTGATGGACCCCTGGTGCCTCAGATGTATGATAATATTTATTTGAATTGCCATACAAACAATGGGCTTTTCCAGAAAATAAGTCCACACCCCTATAGAGGAGTAAATTTTCAATCAAAGAAATGTCTGGATTTTCAAGTCTGCTTTCTGAAAACGATTGGAATTCCAGTTGCCAATGTCACTTGAAAAAGCTTGGAAATCCAATTAAATGAAAGAAAAATCACGGAAATATCTCAAATGAGCTCTCAAATTAAGGATTTCTGATTTTGAACTACTTTTCTGTCGGATTTGTTTGCCTTTGGACACTTTAAAAGTCTGGATGAGACACGATTGGACAAAAAGTTTGGAAATCCGAACTCTTAGGGGGTGTGCATCTATTTTCTGGAATAGCACAATACAATAAGTACAAGGATATGACTTGAAGCTCCAAACACAGAGTGCTTTCCTTTCTTGTTGCATAGATGTACTTTTTTGTTTATTTCAGGTGGTTTTCCCGAACTACAACAGGTCTCCATATCCTCCTATCCTGCATCTCTGTTACCAGGTCAATGCCGGGGCCCAATGTCCTGCTTCAGCACATCTACATATGGGAAGGGATATGGCCCTGTCACATAACATAATTCATACAAAATGTTCTGGGGAAATAAATACAAGCAAAAATACAATCTCGATGTACATTGTAGCCTCCCATGAACACAGTCAAATTTAACTATACAATGTTCATTGTTCATGTTTATAAGACAAAATAAAAATCATATTCAACAAAATCTACTTTTAAATTATTAAGTACAATGAATTATAAAGCATGTATGTTAAAGAAATAATTTTATGTAGGAAATACTAAATGTAAACAACAATACTGTTTTACTGCTGGAAGGGAAAAAAGGAAACAAATATAAATAAATCAACAGCTATAAATCAGGATGTGATCTTTAAAAGGAATAATGGACGAGTTTTGTAAAAATGCGAAATTTCATCAAGTTTTTTTTAAAAGGAAATAGATTATTAAGAAGAAATTGTGATACAATCCATTTCAGAAGAATGGGATTGAAACTGAAAGGGAATTTAAAGAAAAAAAGACGTATAAATTTCAGAATACTATTAAAAAAAACCAATTTAAATTCAAAAGGCTACATGTAGTGTTCGAATTAAGGAAAAATAAATGGTTGTCCCACGGACAACCAGGTTACAATTTCTGGTTGTCCGTCTAAGTTTTTGGTTGGAATATTACCATATCAGCTAAAAGATACACGTACAAAGGTGAGTTTTGGCTACAGATTTGTGGTTGTCCGGCGGACAACCGAATCAGTATTTTTGGTGATCCGGCGACTTTTTTAGTTGTCCCGGGTGAACGGACAACCAAAATTTCGAACGCTGGCTACATGTATGCATCAGGATGTGATTTTTAAATATCGGTTTCGTAAATAGGCAATCATTCGTCATATTTGGTGTAGAAACTCACAAAATTAGGATCAAATAACTGATCACATAAGCATAACTGTATTTCCTCTATTAAACGCCGCTGGCGATGGGGCATGATATTTTCTAAAGAGGGGGCATTTATTTGAGGTCTTCCATACAACAACAGCTCCCAAAACAGGGTCTCCCCGTCAGTCCGAAACACCGTCAGTCCGAAACACCGTCAGTCCAAACCACTGTGCTAGACCAAATTTTTAGGGTTAGGGTAAGGGTTAGGTTTAGGGTTAGGGTAAGGGTTAGCCAGGGTTCGGTTTTTGCCGGCAAAAACCCGTTTTTGCCAGCAAGTGTGGCAAAAACTGCCAGTTTTTACCTGGTTTAAACCGGCAAAAATGGCAAAAACTGGCAAAAACTCACTTATAGTCACTCAAATATTAAAAAGTAACACAGAAAGCTCATAAACAGTAAGTAACACACAACTTTTAATGAATCATTCAACTTATTTTTTGTCTCATCAAGTCCTTAAAATGAAAAAGTTTTGAACTTGATATATGCCACATTTCGGTTAAATGCACTTGAGCAATGAAAACGCATGCCTTTAATTTTACTTAATGTTACTTAATTAAAAAATCTGGCCTTGTTACACTCAGGAAATTATTTTTGTAACTTAATAATTTGTTTTGAGATGAAAAAACTGAACTACAAATCACTTTTTTAGTTTTTGCGGCAAAAACTGTTTTTGCTAAGCGGTTAAAACCGCGTTAAAACATCGGCAAAAACCTCACGAACCCTGGGGTTAGCGTAAGGTAAGCTTAAAATTCGGACTAGCGGAGGTTTGGACTGACGTGTGTACCCTCCAAAACACCTGGTATGTAAGCTTACTTAGGGTTGGTCTGAACCTTGGAATTATGGAAACTTTGGGCCTCATAACTGCTAAATTGTTGGTCTAAAGTATATAAAAGTATACACAAGAATGGCAAAGACTTGATAAGTTCATCTGTGAGGTCAAATTTGGGCCAAAATGCTCATTTTGACCCAAAATCCCAAAAAACTGTTTTTTGGTCCACTTCTTTTTCTTGGGCCAAAATTTTTTTTAAATTAATTTTTAAAAATGAGATAAGAATATGTAGGATCCGTTTTTCATTTTTTTGAATTTCACCAACTTTAAAATTTGCACCAAAAATGGTCAAAAATGATGAATTTTCAAAAAATCATAAAAAGCCAGATTTTCACCCAAATTTCAAATATTTTTGGTGAAGTTGGTCAAAATAAAAAAAAATAAAAAAACGGCTCCTAGATATTTTTATCTAGTTTTTAAAAATTAATAAAAAACCCAGTTTTTTGGGATTTTGGGCCAAAAATAAGCATTTTGGCCCAAATTTGACCTCGCAGATGAACTTATCAAGTCTTTGCCATTCTAAATCTGTATACTTTTAAATACTTTAGACAACAATTTTAGCAGTTATGAGGCCCGAAAGTTTCCATAATTCCAGGGTTCAGACCAACCTTAAGATAGCTTGGAAATTTAAGCATTTTTGTCACATTTTGGTTAAAAAAAATAGTGGGGGCATTTATTAGAGGGGGGACTAAAAGAGTAATAGTATTGATCATAATTTATAACAGTACCTATAGAGCCCGTAAGCGTGACATCATATGCCGCCATCTTGTGGGTACACGCTGTGATGGTCGTTCGATCTCCATGCGTGAACAGCAAAATCACTGTGTTGATGCGTGATAAAACCTGCGTGGCAAGCGGAGCCCTGCGCGTAATGTCCGACACATGAACACACAGATCATTTGTACCCACAGGATGGCGAAAGGCTGACAGCCTCTATTCCAGGATAATAGTTAAGCACAGGGAAAATGCGCTGTTTTTGAGAGTAAAATGCGCACAATAGTTTTTGAAAATGCGCAAAAATGCGCAATTTGCTCATTTTTACCAAAATGCGTGATTTTTTTCTCCAAAAAAGTTCAAATATATACAATATTTAAACAAATTTACCGTTTTTCTTCTATATTTTCTTGCAAATTTTTGCGACGGCCTATTTCTATACTTTTTTTTAACATGGATTGCATTGCAGATCATTATGGATTCTTTGATTTTAGTGAAAACTTCAGGTTTTGGGAAAATGAGTATTTGAAAAATGGTTATTTTGGGCAAATCTTAAAAGTCGCGGTCGGACCTAAAATGCGCAATTTTCAGCATTTTTTGCGTATCGCGCATTTTCCCTGTCCTTAATAATAGTGAATCTTGTAGTGAGTGAATCCATTTTTGAAGGAAATAAGAATATAACAATGGAAAAAGCTTTGAAAAAAAACCATCAAAAAAAACCCCCTGATATTTATGGTGATGGGAAACACAGCAAAAGCATTCGCCAGCTGCCAAGCTTTATTTTATACCATAATTTTCTGTAATTGTTACCTAAATTGTTGACCACAAAAGACTGCTCGTCACACTTCACCGTCCAGTGATTTTGGGAGGAAGTGTGATCTATTCTTTGACAACCTAATTGAGTTGGGTCTGGTTTGAATTCTGGTATAAATGTGTACTGGTGGATGAATGGGAACTTGTTTTGATTTTATTATTTTTCTGTAACACTGCACAGAATTAGCTTGGCACAAAAATCTGTTATTGAAGAATTATACAGCTGAATTCCCGTAAGCTGCTTAATTCCTCAATGAAATCTTTACACTTTTGAATATCTTACCAAGGACCTTGTTTTATGTTTTATGTCAGGGATGCTCAGACAGTCTACAGGCCTTATCTGGCCCACAAACCAGTTGCAGGGGTGTGAGAATTTCCTCATTTTTGGTTGGCAAATGTATGCATTGTCTTTTATTTTCAGCCCATATTTGGCATTTTTACCCTGATTTTATGCTGTTTTTCAGCATTTTTTAGTAATTTTCCTCTTTTTTTTTTGATGGCCTCTCACACCCCTGCAGTTGGCCCTTGATCAATTCTAAAATGCAAAGTAGAACATAAGAAACTTGCATGTATTTAGGCCTCAGGCATGTACGATCAAAATGTTTGGCCCCTGTGAGACCTAGCTCCCCTCCCCCAAACATTATAAATAAAAGTAGAGAACTACTGGTTTATGTTTTTTGATTAGGTTTATATTTTCTTCATAGAATTTCAAGTATGAGGTAAAATGAAAGAACCCCATTTGGCCATTCAACATGGAGTTCAGGGGGGCTTTAAATATTGTAGTTTATGTCAAAATAATGCTCTGCAGACCTACAAATCCAAGCAAGCAAAACAACAAATTTGTCTTATTCCATTTAGGTGTAAATTGGAACATGTGTAAACATTACAAATATTTCAAAAAATCAGGTTTAAAAAAATGTACATTATGGCTTTAAATCCCAAAACTTAAATGGGGATAGCCCAATTTATATTATTTGTGTTTTTCATCTTGAATGAATGACATTGACCCAAATACCCCATCTGCAAAGTCTCACACTAGAATTCCAATCCGTTTTGATATGAGAGCTGAAAGTGATTTAGTGTGATTTTGGAATCCTAATATTGGTCAACCAAATTTGTCACCTTTTTGTTCATAAAATCAAAACTAAACACCTTTCAACCCTCAAATTTCACAGAGTCAATGAGACAAATATGAACTTGCTTCTGGTACCAAAATTTATACTACTTCCAGTAAAATTTGGGGGCCTCACCTTTGTTCCATAACCATTAAGGTATAGGAAATTTTTTGTTTTTGCTATAGCCCCCAAATGAAACATATTTAATTATGTTTGTACTTACTCAGGTAGCGTGGTGTGTGAATTTTACATCCGAACTAAGTTCTATTCTTTTTTATGGGAATTTTAGTGTCTAAAATGGCCCAAAATGAGGGTTTTTCAATTGGCTGGGCCCATTTTATGAAGGCTTACAATCAATCTTACCCTTGATTTAACAGGGCTGTCAACTTCTTAGAATTGCTTGGTGTGAAACGAGAGTATGATATACAGGGTGTCCCAGAAAAAATTACCGAGCAAATAGATTTGGCCGTAAGTAAAAAAAAAGACATCAAACCCCAAAAATTTAAACGTCAGCTGGTAGCCCATCTTATTCTGCATCCTATACGTCAATTTTACTGGAATCGGTTGACTGATTGCGAAGAAATGAGCGATTGCATAACGCATGCGTCAATTCACTTCATTCCAAGTTTGAAGAAAGATCATTCAACATAATGCGCACTATGTCAATGGGCTTGAGATTTTATTCTGTGAAATCCTTTTCGTTCTTTTTAAACAATCTGCTTCTTGCAAAACATTTAATTAGGTTTTGTTCAAATGTAAAAAAACCTGCACGATATTGAAAATGAAAGCTTGCATGTAAAATGATGCTCGGTACTTTTCGTTAATATTGATATAAATGTTGCATAAAGAATTATTGCATAAAATAATTTCAGCTGGCTAAAAAAATTCTCACACACATTTTTGGAATATTTCGTTGAAATTGTAATGCAAAGTTTAAATCTTTTAAAACTTCAACATTAATGTTGCTTGGTATCAAAAATCACACGAAAACTGTAAGCACTTGATCCCTGTCATTCTTGGCTCAAATGTTATTTGGAAAGTTAAAATATAACATAATCATTTGCACAACCTAAAGAATTAAAGTTGGAAAGCTTCCAAATGCAGAAATTAAAGTTTTCTCGAACAAACTTTTATTCATCTTCAGTGAAAGCATGAATAACATAACACCGTCGGATTATAAAATAGATAATGTGGACTAAATTTAATGAGATACACAAACTTTAGGAAGCGGTGAGCGAGTATGAAAAAAAGCGCCTGTGATCAAACTTGGAATGAACTGCATTTATGCGCGCATTATATAATCGTTAATTGCTTCGCAACCAGTCAACCGAATCAAATTAAATTTTCGTACGCAATGCACAATAAAATAGGCTATGCATTATAGTTTAAATTTTTTGATTCTGATGTCTACTTCTCGACTTACGTTCAATTTTATTTACTCGGTAATTTTTTCTGGGACACCCTGTATGTGACACAATCTGGTCCATGGAGATCTTCTTGACACACTTGTGACTGACGACCTTCGTGACTTCCCACACCACTTCACATTACAGCTGCCTTAGCGATGATTGTCTTTTTTAAAGACTATTCTTGTCAAATAATATTGCCATCCATTTCTAATCGTCACCCCTATAGACTTTACATGTAAAATAAAAAGGCTCATAAAAATTTAATAGCACATAGTTCGGATGTAAAATTCACACAAAATGCTTTTTGAGTGATTACAAAGATAATTAAATACTTTTCATTCGGGGGCTATGTGGAATTTTTTTAAATGTATTCCTTGTACAATGACATTACACAATACAATGTCCATTGGAAACAAAGGTGGCCCTGGGGATGAGACTATTAGCGATCGGGCCATGCCCTTTAAAGATGATGGCCCTTATCTTTGCCATAGACTGTTACAGTCAATGGACGTACATAATATCATATAGGCCTACTAGTAGCAGCATTGATTAACTATGTAAATAATAAGGAAAACATGAATTATAAGAAGGGAACTTCATAATATGATGATCAATGTTCTTGAATATCATTCTTCAACAGCGATCAAAGGAAGTAGAAAATTGAGGGTATGTCTTATCGGTGTGGTTCACATACAGGTCTATAGGCGGGTAGCATGCAATGTAGATCGGGATATCCGGTAACATTTAAGGCCTATATTTTGCCATAGATACATGTGCTGAATGTTTCATCATGAATGGACTTGTCTGCAAAATATGAGAAATACTAGACTTACTTCCACAATTCTTCAGCAAATAAGGTGTTAAATTCTGTGTCATAACTGTTTGAGCAATCAACTAATTGCCACAATTCTTGAGCAAATAAGAAGGTAAAACTGAAAGTCATTATTCTTTGAATAGTACTTTAGTAGATTAAGTTCAAGTCTTCCATAGGGGGGTGTGGAATTCAAATGGAATAGTCCTTTATAGAGCAGTAGAACCATACCAATAGAGGCCCTCCATGCTTTTATCGATTGGCTCCAAACAAAGGATTTGAACTGGTGTCCTTCCGTATTAAATCATGGTGCAGTGCAGTCCATTCAATCAAATGTTGTCATCAACCTATTTGATCGTAGTGCATTTGTTATGTGTGTGAGACAAACTCATGCTTTTGTTGAATGCATTTGAGTAGTCCGCCATATTTACTTTATGATACATCATATGCACAACCTCTATAGTGACACACATCAACAAAACGGTGTATAAAATAAAAGTGTGATGACCCCGATGGGTGATGTTCAGCATAAATATGTATACTTGCACATTTTAAGGTTTTGTTTTCAACTTTAAGCACTCTGAATCTCTGTTCATAATGGTTGAGGATGCCAAGTTTTTAATTTTAGAACTTCATTGCTTCCGATATGAATCCCACGCTCTATTTCTGACTCCCATCAAAATCAAGGGCATTATACCCCGGTCCATATACAGATTATAGGTTCAACAAAACATGAGCTCATACTGTATTCAAAGCAAACAATACAAAACACAAACAAGTGTTGCTTCAGATTTTGTAGAAATTTGGTAAAAAAGTTGTACTTTTCATTTTCCTATAGCGATATATGATATTGTTAAAGCACTGTAAAAGTGAAATGACTTAGTGAATAACTTGCCCAGGGAGTGTAGTAGAATTGGGCTCTTTACCATTACAAGAAGGAAAGTGTGTTGACTTCGTAGTGCCTAGTTTGGTTTCTGTAAGGTCTGCTGAGAAATTAAAAAGTGGCCCCATCCATCCACCATTTTGTTTGATGATCTGTGCATCCATATACCAATTTTCAAAGAAATGTGGACCCATCACTGTTCCAAAAGATAAAATCAGTTCCAGCCAAACTTATTGCAAATTACCATGTAAAGTATAGGTCTAAAAACTCAAAATCAGGAAATTAAAAACAAGCAATGTAGTTCAAAATCGGCAAAGCGTGAAAAATTACACACACGAAAATTACCACTTTTATAGTTGGCGGCAACAAGGATAGTATATATCATAACTGGCCAAGATGTTAAAATCCAATGCTGAGTGAGTTTATCAAAGAAAAAATTGTGAGACTATTTTGAAAATGATCATGGTTACCCACTATAGACAGTGTTGGTGGGCGAGACTGAAATATTAGCTCATGCATGTTGTCTAGAAGTAACACTGCTTGCAAATCATGCTTTAGTAAAAAGTACATAGTGTAAGGTATATTGCTGATCGTGATCGATAGGCAAATGTGATGCATGCTGGGAACAGAAAGGGCTCAAAAGCAATCAAATTTGTCACCCGCGATGGTGGATTTGAGCCCTTATCGTCCAAAGCATGCATCAACTTTGCTATCAGCAATATACTAGTACCTACATTGTAGGCCTTACTATGATGTATCATGTAAGTGATGTGGTGCACAAAATACTACACTCACAAGGACGGAAAAGTCATTCAAAACTGTTTTTGTGATAAAACATGTTTCCTCTCAAGATGTATGCCTAATCATTGTAACAGCCAGATTGCACATTGAAGGACCTCGATAGATTCCAGCGACCAATTTTATACTTCCTTTTTGGGAAATGTTGCAACAAACTTTGCCATCTGGCATGACCTGGAACATGTATTAAAGTTATATTGTAACATTTCCAGAAGAAATGCATTTGTTTTTCACAAAATGTCCGTTTTCGCTATCAGTTATGTCCCTTTTTTTAAATTTTGACCCGAACAGATATGAGGCAAACCACAGAAAATTGCTATTTAATTCCAGCAACTATGTCGCTCATGTGTGTTATTCTGTCCATCTTGACTAACGTTGGTCCTTTGATGTGTGTTATTATGATCCCGAGTACCGTGTGTGTACAGTGTTATGAACATAGCATAAAATCATATTTTTCACAAGATTGCAGTGATTCAGTAATGTTGTAAATGTTTCTGATGAAGAAGAAAATCATGAGTGTTTGTTAGATGAGGATAAATGCTGCATCAGTTCAGACTCTGAAATGGACAATGATGGTGCAGATAACATGTAGTGATAAATGAATCAGGAAGTGACTATGAAATTTGCCATAGCGACAATGCACAGTCCCCGAATTTGATAACTAGAACTTTTGAAGGGACAGGGATGTGCAGACACCACATGTAGTCTTTCAGTGAAAGTCTGTCTAAATATGGGATCTTTCCATATTAGACTGGGAAAATGTGTCAGTCAAAATGTAAAAGTTGTCCAATTTTTGACGATCGATAATTCTCAAAATTTCAAAGAAAAATTAAATTTTGTGAATTTTAGAGAAAAAAATTGAATCATTCTGTTAGAGATTTACCAGAAAATTATCAAAAATTCTTCAAAAGGGGGGTCTTTTGGTGACATGGAAAAATGAGGGTATTGGGTGAGAGGGGGCTGGATAATGGGGGATCAATGTGGCTGCACAACCTAGCACCCATTTTTAGTGAGTTTGGTGTGGTGCATCGTAATTATGTAGTGTATAAACAGTATTGTATTGTGTGTAATATGCATGCAGATGGAATAAGCAAACAACTTGTTAGTTTGTAATGGATTTGTTCATCCAAGGCTAGTACAGGAAGGTCCTCATAATTTTTCTGTTCAAAATATTATATTCCAAGTGAACAAGAATGAGGTAAAAAATTAATAGAAATTGTTGTTTCTACTATCTACTATCATGTTTTAGAAGGTCCAATTTTTTATTGTAGAGGATACCAGCTGTGCTTTAAAAGATTTAAAAGATGATTTCCATCCTAGCTAGACATACTGAAAGTGTTTGAGTGACTTTACAAAATGTCAACTCTTCAAATTTTGTTTGATGATCTGTGCATCCATATACCAATTTTCAAAGAAATGTGGACCCATCACTGTTCCAAAAGATAAAATCAGTTCCAGCCAAACTTATTGCAAATTACCATGTAAAGTATAGGTCTAAAAACTCAAAATCAGGAAATTAAAAACAAGCAATGTAGTTCAAAATCGGCAAAGCGTGAAAAATTACACACACGAAAATTACCACTTTTATAGTTGGCGGCAACAAGGATAGTATATATCATAACTGGCCAAGATGTTAAAATCCAATGCTGAGTGAGTTTATCAAAGAAAAAAATTGTGAGACTATTTTGAAAATGATCATGGTTACCCACTATAGACAGTGTTGGTGGGCGAGACTGAAATATTAGCTCATGCATGTTGTCTAGAAGTAACACTGCTTGCAAATCATGCTTTAGTAAAAAGTACATAGTGTAAGGTATATTGCTGATTGTGATCGATAGGCAAATGTGATGCATGCTGGGAACAGAAAGGGCTCAAAAGCAATCAAATTTGTCACCCGCGATGGTGGATTTGAGCCCTTATCGTCCAAAGCATGCATCAACTTTGCTATCAGCAATATACTAGTACCTACATTGTAGGCCTTACTATGATGTATCATGTAAGTGATGTGGTGCACAAAATACTACACTCACAAGGACGGAAAAGTCATTCAAAACTGTTTTGTGATAAAACATGTTTCCTCTCAAGATGTATGCCTAATCATTGTAACAGCCAGATTGCACATTGAAGGACCTCGATAGATTCCAGCGACCAATTTTATACTTCCTTTTTGGGAAATGTTGCAACAAACTTTGCCATCTGGCATGACCTGGAACATGTATTAAAGTTATATTGTAACATTTCCAGAAGAAATGCATTTGTTTTTCACAAAATGTCCGTTTTCACTATCAGTTATGTCCCTTTTTTTAAATTTTGACCCGAACAGATATGAGGCAAACCACAGAAAATTGCTATTTAATTCCAGCAACTATGTCGCTCATGTGTGTTATTCTGTCCATCTTGACTAACGTTGGTCCTTTGATGTGTGTTATTATGATCCCGAGTACCGTGTGTGTACAGTGTTATGAACATAGCATAAAATCATATTTTTCACAAGATTGCAGTGATTCAGTAATGTTGTAAATGTTTCTGATGAAGAAGAAAATCATGAGTGTTTGTTAGATGAGGATAAATGCTGCATCAGTTCAGACTCTGAAATGGACAATGATGGTGCAGATAACATGTAGTGATAAATGAATCAGGAAGTGACTATGAAATTTGCCATAGCGACAATGCACAGTCCTCCGAATTTGATAACTAGAACTTTTGAAGGGACAGGGATGTGCAGACACCACATGTAGTCTTTCAGTGAAAGTCTGTCTAAATATGGGATCTTTCCATATTAGACTGGGAAAATGTGTCAGTCAAAATGTAAAAGTTGTCCAATTTTTGACGATACGATAATTCTCAAAATTTCAAAGAAAAATTAAATTTTGTGAATTTTAGAGAAAAAAATTGAATCATTCTGTTAGAGATTTACCAGAAAATTATCAAAAATTCTTCAAAAGGGGGGTCTTTTGGTGACATGGAAAAATGAGGGTATTGGGTGAGAGGGGGCTGGATAATGGGGGGATCAATGTGGCTGCACAACCTAGCACCCATTTTTAGTGAGTTTGGTGTGGTGCATCGTAATTATGTAGTGTATAAACAGTATTGTATTGTGTGTAATATGCATGCAGATGGAATAAGCAAACAACTTGTTAGTTTGTAATGGATTTGTTCATCCAAGGCTAGTACAGGAAGGTCCTCATAATTTTTCTGTTCAAAATATTATATTCCAAGTGAACAAGAATGAGGTAAAAAATTAATAGAAATTGTTGTTTCTACTATCTACTATCATGTTTTAGAAGGTCCAATTTTTTATTGTAGAGGATACCAGCTGTGCTTTAAAAGATTTAAAAGATGATTTCCATCCTAGCTAGACATACTGAAAGTGTTTGAGTGACATTACAAAATGTCAACTCTTCAAAGCATTATTTTGTGATTTTTTAGCTAATACGTTGTTACACAAGTAGATTTCCTAGTATTACTCTTCAAGATAAGTAGAGGAACCGGAGGGGGGGGGTTCACTCCCATTGTGGCCTGTACACCATCCGCGATAATCAACTTTTGAAAAGTACCCTAAACAAGAATTTAACCCTTGGCTAAAATGATACCCTAAACAGGTAACACATGCCTGTTTTCAACATAAACAGGAATTTTATTCCTTGCATCAAATTTCATACCCTAAAGAAGGATAGGCTCACATGCCCCATGGCTAAATTCATAAACTTCAATCCATTGGCCGGGTGCAAACTCAATGAGCCGAACGGAAAATTGTGCAACTGCGATATTTTCAGTAAAAAACCATATGCTTTTTGAAGATCATTTCCCCTTTCTGATTTATCTCTCCAACTGTCCAATTTACATACCCTTTCCGCATATTAGCACATTGCAATTTTGCTATTTTTCATGTTTTTGACACCCTAAACACAATACGCACTTATCGTGCCTACCAACGAAAAAACTGCCCTTTTTACGTGTTTTTTTTATCGCGGATGGTGTACAGGCCACAATGGGAGTGACCCCCGGGAGAGGAACCTGTTTTGCGATGATTATTTTACATCTTGATACTTGTGTTTCTTTGAAAAACTACCCTAGATACCTGGCTGTCTGCTCTACAAAATGTTCACATGAATAAATTTGGACACAAATTGGAGTTGGCTATAAAAGCAAATTATGTCGTCTGCTGAATATGCTGACATTTTGCGAGTAACATTTTAAACGTCGTCTGCAAGCTCACATGGTAAAATTATGAATGATATTCATTTCTGTGGAGCACCGTAAAAGTGGTCATTTGTGCACAAGTCTTCTGGTTACCATAGCAACCAGATTATCATGTTTTTTATTTATTGTCTGGTTTTTATAATTTTAAAGCAATTTTGTCAATTTTATCATGTTATTCATCAATTTTAATGAAATTGCTATCGGCTGTTTTTCATCTGTTGATAGTGCCATCAGGTGCTGAATTCTCATTAAAAAAACAGAAACAGATCAGGTGAAGGGTCATTGGGGAGGGGGATGCGAGTTAACCTCACCGTCAACTGTCAACCACTGTTTGAGCAGTCAAGTTAGCTCAATCGATAAGGCGTTCAACTATGGTGCAAGAGGTTGCGGGTTCGAACCCTTGCGGTGCCTAGTACGCTCTCGTGGAAAAGTTGAGGTAGCTTGAAATTCCCCTGGACAAGGAACTCACTGCTAATTTGTCTTGTTGTAACCCGTACGAAACTCGGGGAGCTGATCCTGGTTGCGAAGGTTATTTGTGGAATGTTTAGGGTGTGTGCTCTTGAAGCAGCAAAGTCCCTGAATTGTTGTTTGATGGTTTATGGAATGATGTGGGGCCGTAGTGGTCAGCGACAACCTGTAAAGTGTGCTGAGGCTTGTTGATCAATGTCTAGACGTTATACCTGTGCATAGCGCACTATAAATTATTGCGCTTTTAAAAAAAATAGTGGGTAATACTCATGCTCAGTAGAAACAGGTCGGTTGACGATTTAGTGGGTGACAAACTGTAATACATCACGAGCGATCAAAATCTGACCTTAAAGCACTTTGAAGGTTATGAAAAAGTTATTAGGACTTCTGCCTTCCCCACTAAATATATGTGTTGTGAATCATTAGTACATTGCCCGGCATCTGCAGTGCAGCAGAAAGGACCTGGTTGAATGTGAAAGGATTAAAAAATGCAGTACAGGTGAATGTAAGCTTGGTAATGCAAGGTACTCGGTATAAACACACTTAATTTTGAGCTAAATTTATCAGATTGTGCCAGGAGGAAGCAAACCATGAACATTTAAAATATGAACAATCATCCTATCATGGGCTTATTTTAGCCCAGAGAAGTTATCTTACCCTTCCCAGAACCCATTGCAACATGATACATCACCCAATTTCATTAAATGACACTCCAAATACCATACTGACTAGTATAGTCCCACCCTGTTTTTGGGTGAGCATTTTTCAAAATTGGAGAGTGGGACTATACTCGAATTAAAATATTTTTGTTTTTTAAGTTATTTTTTTCCCCAAAAATGTGGGGGTGGGACTTAACTCGAATGTGGGACAATACAAAGAACCTGTTTTCATGTTGAGAATAGGACTGGTTAAACATGGGTTGATGGTCATGAAATAACATAATTTGCAAGCTCGGGAAAATTGAAAGCTCAGAAAATTCAAATTAAAGAAATGCATTGTGGGAAGTGATAGATATTTTTAATAATCTGTATTTTTTGTCTTTGCTTCTATCTCCGTACAGAGTTACAGGTGGTGAGCTGTTCCATTATCTTGCAGAAAAGGACCACGTCAGTGAGGAAGTTGCAGCACAGTTTACAAAGCAGATACTTGAAGGTCTGCAACACCTACATGAAAGAGATATCTGCCATCTGGATCTCAAGGTATGCCTATCAAATAAAACAAACAAACAAGCAAACAAACAAATATACACATGCTGCATGTGTAACACGCACAAAACCACGCAAAGCCAACGCAGCACATGCTGAATTTCAAAGCTAGTGCCGGTGACTGGAAGTAGATATATAGACACAATCTGAAACACATCTAGTTTAAGTAACAAGTGAATTTGCTATGTGCGACCATTTCGGGGATTTGCCATTTGGTCTAATACCATTTGGTTTAATATCCATTTCGTCTACATCCATTTCGTCTAAAGCCATTAGGTCTATATCCACTATGTCCAATAATTATTTTTTAACCATTTGGTCCGATAATCATTTAGTCTAATAACCAATAATAAGTCTAAAACCATTTAGTGGCAACAAGTGGCAATTAGCCTTTCTGGTAATAGATCAATTGAATATAGACTAAATGGATATTAGACGGAATGGTATTAGACCAAATGGCAATAGACCACCATTTCACAATAAAAATTGATAATTGTACATTTAGTTCCCATTGTACTGTGGATTTCAGGATTTTTCATGTACTCATCTTATCACTTAGTTGGATAGGTAACAATTGGCAACATGTAATCCATGCAGAAAATACTAGTTGAGAACCTTGCAGGTAGACTATGAGCTTATATTAATAATTAATTAAATTATATAACAGAATTCCAAACTTGCATATAAAGTAAGACTGTAAACTCAATTACAACTATTGCAATCAAAGAGTTTATATTAACTGTTGCAATCAAAGTCATTCTGAAGATGTTTATTGCACCATAAAATGAACAACTATATATTGGTTGAGAGGTTTATTTAACCGATTATACAATACAAATAATTCACTGTACCCTGGAAGTGACTTGAAGGCCAGTGCATTGTTGCAATCAATACAATTATACAGGAACTTATTAGTTCAACAACCGAAGTGACCCATATTCAGGGACGGATTCAGGATTTGTCAAAGTCAGGGGGTGTCGGGGGGGATGTACAATGTTTCTTCTGTCTCTTTCTCTCCTTCCTTCCTTCCTTCCTTCCTTCCTTCCTTCTTTTATGTCCTTTTCCTCCTCTTTTTGTCACTTTCCCGCTTTTGGAATTTTTAGGGTGTGTGTGCCACATAGCAGTAATGTTGATCTGCCCCTGATATTGGTGCATACTACTGCATAGTAACTCATAACTTTGCATGGGACAGATTTTAAAACAACTTGTTGTTGTTTTTTTCAATATAGGGATTATATGCATCATGAATTTAATATTTTTCATGCCTACCTGTGGTCTTGTCCTGTTGATATTGCACAATTGACCATAGACCCTACTTTCTAGGGTCTGTGAATTGACTAATATGGTGATAGAAATTTTAATTAAATAAGAACTGCATTATAGGGACAATTACTTGTCTTTAGGGTAGGAGCTTTTGGGAAGATCATTTTGGTGGCTATCTGTGAGTTTTAAATGCAAGGGTGATTTACATGTAGCAGAATGACCCAAAAATGATACACCTCATGAGTTAAGAAACTCAGGTTTGCCTTTATACCAATTACCATTCTGTATGTAGGACTTTTACGGGGACAAAAGATCATGCACAGCCATCAAAACATATTTAACTAATCAATTTCTGGGGATTTGAACATGTATTTGACCTTGTGGACACGTGACCACATACACTTGTGGGTCCTGTGCATGCTCATCAAATGCCCTGTTGTCAGTGTGTGATTGGTTGTGATGTTGTTTACAAGCTTTTACAGCATGCAACATCTTTCTGAACTAATTTTCAAATATTTTCAATCAGATGCTGAAAAGGTCTTTAAGCTTATACATTGATCTATACAAAAGACATATATTTGTGGAATTTACTTTTGGTATCGGCTTGGAATGCGAACAGCGTGCAAATGCATGTAGCACAAAAATGTATATGCGTCATGTTGCAAAGGATTCTGGGAAGGGTGAGATATCTTCTCTGATAACTATAAATACCAATAGGCCTACATGTACTATGTATACCCGATTTGTTAGTCAAACACTTCAATAGGCAAATTAACCTACATTTATGGTGTTGTTAGTCATGATGACATACTTTGATTCATAACCAAACAGTGATTGAATGTTGATGGGTTATTCTAGTTGAAGTCCATATCCCCTATGGTAGACGTGACCTAGAACTTTCTCAGTGGGGGGGGTCAGCAGGCTAACGGTAGAGTTGGAGTGTCATAAATGGTATTGGTATGAGCATGGGGCTACATATAATAGTGCTACACATCACCTTGATCTTCTACACAGGGGTGTAGATTTCAAATGGCATCACCCATTCAGGATATTCCATCTGGAATTCATACTCCCTGTTTGGTCATGTCTTCTATAGGGGATGTATAATAGATTTCAACTGGAATAGCCCATTGATGGTTTAATAAAGTTTATGTAGACACTCAGAAATACTGAAAGATCTCTTTTTATAAAGACAAAAGTAGCATAATGTGTGATATATCAGAGATGTGAAATAATGTTGAATTAAGGGAAACACTAGCTGTTTCAAAGGTGCTGCCGTCCCATTGCCAACATACACAAACAATCAACTCATTTTGTGATTACATTTAAAAAACTTTAGCGACTTTCTTTGTGTAAAGCCAACAATTAGATACATGCAGTGAAAACGAGGTTACAGCCTGCTTGGCCTACGTTGAGTATTACATAATGGTTTAATATGTTGAATCCAACCATGATCCTCTAATCCCTTATCCTAAACCTAGCCCTAACCCCGGGGTCACTCCCATTGTGGCCTGTACACCATCCGCGATAATCAACTTTTGAAAAGCACCCTAAACAAGGATTTAACCCTTGGCTAAAAACAATACCCTAAACAGGGATTTTATTCCTTGCATCAAATTTCATACCCTAAATTTCATTTCCGCGTATTAGCAATTGCAATTTTGCTACCCTTTTTCCCAATATTTCATGTTTTTGACACCCTAAACGCTTCACGCGATCGTGCTTACCCACCTAAAAACTACCCTTTTACGCGTTTTAATAATCATGGATGGTGTACAGGCCACAATGGGAGTGACCCCCGGCCCTAACCTAACCCTAGTTTACCTTATTTCATATTTGAAGTTATTTTCGACATAGCTGACCTTCGACATAGTGGGCGGACACCGAAAATGTTGTCACTGTCTGTGCTAGATAAAAAGCATACACTGTAGTCACACACAACAACAAGCTCAGTTGAGTCAGTTGAGTAAAGGAGATGACAGCAAAACAAGCGCTGAGTCATGATATTTAAAGAGATGAACAACTGAAGATATATTACATCAATTTAGTGATGAAAAAAAGGCTCACCATTTTACTCATGTCATTCAGACCATCAAAAGATCAAGAACGATGCTTGTCCGATGTTGCAAAAATGGTGGGCCCAAGAGCAAAGGCCCATGAAAACCACTGTAAGCAGATGGACTCAATGCTGACTTCCAACATCACTGCATTACCTGTTGTTGATTTGCAATATATAAAAAGTGCGAATTTATGCAAACAAAATGCAGTGATATATATGATATATTATGCCCATCAATGAATGTGTAAGCATAGTTGCAGATATACATGTAGTTACATGATTTAAAAAGATGCAGAAATAAATCCATCTTATTACAAATGTACTTCTTCTTTAGTTTCTGTAGTTTCTGACCAAGTCCGTCAAAATTTGTTAAACCTCTCCGCATAAGAGTTGTCTGCAGACGACAAGTTCATAATGTCTTGTAATATTATAAGAATCGCATTTAAAATTGCCATAAAATGGGTTAACCCTGTGGATACTACTGGTCATATAACAGCATTTCTGATTGGTTGATATCTTGAAATGCTCATTTCAATAGCCAATTATGACTAGGCTTTAAACTATTTATGGTCAAACTTGCATTTGCAGATGATCTTATTAATGGTCAATCAGTAGGTACATGTAGTTCACATGGGGTTAAACTAGTGATAGCGTAGTGCAGTGTCCTTTGTACCTTCAATCGTGTCAATTGCACTTGTACAGAGAATGCGCATAATGCATTCAGTGCAAGTTACACTATATTACGTGAGGTACACATATTAACTTGTTATGCCTCAGGTTGCCGATGAATATAAATGTGTTATCTGATCTGAAGTGACAATATGGATGATGGAGGCCCCTCACTAGGATCGCAAACATGCTCATCTATGAATACACAGTTCCTAAAAACCCCAATAGGCTTCCACATATGTACATTGAATGACCTTTTAGTATGTTGGATACAAAAACTCATGCTCCATTATTTGAGGTCAACCTTTGAGCTATGCTTGTTGGATAGAGGTTATTGAACTTTGCCAGTATAGATGATATTTTGGCTCAAAGTGCCTGTGCTGCTGATAAAAGCATGAATGTCCCAATTTTAGTTTTACACTTCAATTTTATGTCAAATATGCAGCAATGTACAATTAGTAGAGGAAGGTAACGTTGGGAGAGGCCTTTAAAGGTCTTTGAAAGTATTTTATTCAAAAAAAATATTCCCAAGGACTTGAAAATCAATGGGATTTTAAAAGGAAAGGTCTCTGTATTGGTTAGAATCTGAATTTAGTAAACAAGCAATCCAAAATAACAAAATGACACCTTCATTTAAAATATAATTAATCTTATTTTGTTTTCTATGTGCAGTGACTTATAGTCTAATCTTTGAAAACTGGATTATTGAAGAGATTCAGGATCCTTGTACTTAAGGCAGTAAAAAAACAACCCTGTTCTACTGGTCTGACCGACCCAGATTTTGCGTTTTGGGGATTTTTTTTAGCTGTATGCAAAAAACAGCTATTTGTTTGGCCAAATTATTTGGAGTGACTCCTTGACTGAAATTTTGTGAAAAATTGAGCGATTTTTTCCCGATTATTCAAGATGTCAATGATTTTTAGGGTAATTTATCCCCTTCCGGTAAAATGCGGACCAACCTACCCTATATATAGCCTACATGTACTTGGCAAGTCCACATTTTATGATAAAACAGGAAGAGAGCAAGTCTTATAAACTATAATTTTCTAAATAAAGTACTGAATGATAATCTATTTTAATACAGCATAAACCCAACTGGATTTATCTTGATCTATTTCACACATCTAATTTTATATGATCTAATATTTGACTGACTTGAATATTATAAGCTGTTATAATTTGTATCATTAAATTGATACATCTATTTCACAGGCTTACCATACATATCCTTGAATAGTTGCCCTGGGGTGTTGCATTTTCCAAGGGGAGGGCGTTTATTAGAGGTCATTTTAGAATGATATCTTGTTAAAATCATTTAGGTATTAGCTTAAAACTCATACCTAAATGGCAAGCTATATACATTGTACTTAGAAATGATAACTCCGGTTCACTTCCGGGTTTATGATCAGACTTTCGCAAACTACCAATACCATTCAGCAATTTTTGAAACATCTTGGTTGAAAGAAATAGTGGGGGTGCATTTAATTGAAGGGAGGCGACTAGCTATTTGAGGATACGGTGTGTAATAGTCCATATTGTCAACCAGGGTTGGCGATTAAAAAAAAAAAATCAAAAAAATTGATTTATTTGATTAAAATCGGATTTTTTTAATAAAAAATGATTAAAAAAAAAAATTATTCCAAGAACTGCTATACCCCATGATAAAGTCAAAAGAGACCAGTGGAATGCTAGACATATGCACAATCCTATCATGTATTTACAAAAAGTCAAAACGCATTTTCAGATGTGAAAATTTCACAGAAAAAATTAGGTAAAATCATGGGAAAAAACCTGTTGAATTCTGCACCTTGAAAATTATTTTTTTAGCAATAGATAAAATGACATCATAGAGGTATTTAATTGTACCCAAAAGGTGTAGAAACATTACAAATGAAGTAAAACAGTCAATTCAAGGAAGAAATTAACTTAAATTTATCAAAATGGTAAAATTGAACAAGTTGATATAAATCAGTGATTTAAAAAAAAAAATCATTTGATTTAAATCGCGCCAACCCTGTTGTCAACAGGTTTTCAAACATTTGCTTTGTATATTTTCAATCTGTCAATTAAAAATGAAAAAGAAGAAGCTATCACAATATTGCTTGGTGCCTAATGGAAACGAACATTACCAAACAATAGTCAGTCCATACTCCATATCATGGGTTTGCTGATATTGCTTGGTGCCTAATGGAAACGAACATTACCAAACAATAGTCAGTCCATACTCCATATCCTGGGTTTGCTGATATTGCTTGGTGCCTAATGGAAACGAACATTACCAAACAATAGTCAGTCCATACTCCATATCATGGGTTTGCTGATATTGCTTGGTGCCTAATGGAACGAACATTACCAAACAATAGTCAGTCCATACTCCATATCATGGGTTTGCTGATATTGCTTGGTGCCTAATGGAAACGAACATTACCAAACAATAGTCAGTCCATACTCCATATCATGGGTTTGTTGATATTGCTTGGTGCCTAATGGAACGAACATTACCAAACAATAGTCAGTCCATACTCCATATCATGGGTTTGCTGATATTGCTTGGTGCCTAATGGAAACGAACATTACCAAACAATAGTCAGTCCGTACTCTATATCATGGGTTTGCTGATATTGCTTGGTGCCTAATGGAAACGAACATTACCAAACAATAGTCAGTCCATACTCCATATCATGGGTTTGCTGATATTGCTTGGTGCCTAATGGAAACGAACATTACCAAACAATAGTCAGTCCATACTCCATATCATGGGTTTGCTGATATTGCTTGGTGCCTAATGGAAACGAACATTACCAAACAATAGTCAGTCCATACTCCATATCATGGGTTTGCTGATATTGCTTGGTGCCTAATGGAAACGAACATTACCAAACAATAGTCAGTCCATACTCCATATCATGGGTTTGCTGATATTGCTTGGTGCCTAATGGAAACGAACATTACCAAACAATAGTCAGTCCATACTCCATATCATGGGTTTGTTGATATTGCTTGGTGCCTAATGGAAACGAACATTACCAAACAATAGTCAGTCCATACTCCATATCATGGGTTTGCTGATATTGCTTGGTGCCTAATGGAAACGAACATTACCAAACAATAGTCAGTCCGTACTCTATATCATGGGTTTGCTGATATTGCTTGGTGCCTAATGGAAACGAACATTACCAAACAATAGTCAGTCCATACTCCATATCATGGGTTTGCTGATATTGCTTGGTGCCTAATGGAAACGAACATTACCAAACAATAGTCAGTCCATACTCCATATCATGGGTTTGCTGATATTGCTTGGTGCCTAATGGAAACGAACATTACCAAACAATAGTCAGTCCATACTCCATATCATGGGTTTGCTGATATTGCTTGGTGCCTAATGGAAACGAACATTACCAAACAATAGTCAGTCCATTCTCCATATCATGGGTTTGCTGATATTGCTTGGTGCCTAATGGAAACGAACATTACCAAACAATAGTCAGTCCATACTCCATATCATGGGTTTGCTGATATTGCTTGGTGCCTAATGGAAACGAACATCACCAAACAATAGTCAGTCCATACTCCATATCATGGGTTTGCTGATATTGCTTGGTGCCTAATGGAAACGAACATTACCAAACAATAGTCAGTCCATACTCCATATCATGGGTTTGCTGATATTGCTTGGTGCCTAATGGAAACGAACATTACCAAACAATAGTCAGTCCATACTCTATATCATGGGTTTGCTGCCATTATGCTCAAAAACATCATTTGTCCAAAGGCGACAAAAGAAACCCTGTTCTACAGGCCCGACCGACCCAGATTTAAAGAAATTTGGGGGACAATTTTTCCTGTCCAAATGAATGCCATCCCAAATTTGGGAAATTTCAGGATTTTTTTTTACAGATTTTGGGTGATTTTTAAGGTCATTTGCAAAAACAACAACACCAGAACAGAACAGTGCATAACTTGTTGCAAGAAGCTAACAACCTCCAGAAGGTCTCCTAACTATACAAATGTTTACCTCCAGGTCCACTCAGATTTCTTAGTAATAAAGGTAAACAAAGGATACCAGTGGTCCTCACATTGTTCTACTCGCCCACTTGTTCATCTTGGAAATGGTATCTAATGAATCACTGTGATTGGTTAATGAGATGGATACACTTATTTCTGATGGTTTTATTGGTCAAATCTTATATTACAGTGATCTATCATTTATGTTTTAGAACTTGGTATAATACTTCTTGACATTGCCAAAAAAAATGAGAGAGAGAGTTTTTTTGGCTCCCATGTTCTGACATTGTTCATGCTGAGTTGATGGCGCATTGTGGGATTTTCTAAAATTTCAGATTGGTTGAGGGACACATGCCCCCTCCCCCCTACAGGAGCAATGGACACCAGATTGTCTGGGAAAACATGGTAGAGGGGGAGTCAAAGGACTTCCATCGCAGAGTCTAGGAAGCAATCCATATTAGAACTAAAAGACCCAGACTGAACTGTGGCTTGACATTGACCCTATCTGGGACAACCTTCTGATCCCCAGAAAAGGTATTCTCTGTACAAGTGCAATTGACAGGATTGAAGGTATGGAGGACACTCCACTAGCTATCACACCTGTGACATCTCAAAAACATCACTAGCAACAACAAATCTTCAGAGCAATAAAATCCGCTGAAGACGCTGGTAATGGCCTCCAGTACAGGGTGTCCCAAAAAAAAGAGGCCCCTCATTGCGCCCTCTTTTTCTCCTATTTTTGAAAGGTTGACCAAATATATTTTGGTATATAAAGAAACCTTCATTCGTTAGCTTTAATAAACCGAAACAATTATTTCAATCGGCTCATAACTTTTGAAGATATGCTCTTTTAAACAAATGAAAAGTGCATATACCATGCATGAATATAAAACATTCCTCGATGATAGCTTTATAAAATAACAACTTTATTTTAGGGAATGGGCTTTACCGGTGGGCTTATGGGTTATGGATTTTGTTTTAACTTAAAAGTGTCATTAATTTGGGCGAAATTGATGTGGGATGGGACTTCTTTTGCTTTACTTATGTTTTTCTCGGTTATTTTATGCCTTTTTGTTTTATTATGTTTCTTACTTTCTCACTTGACAACATAAATCATTTCTCTTTTTGGAATAAAAGGTAGCCCTGAAAAGGGCTGTTTAGTTTGTCTTTGGTTCTTTTGAAATGAGTTTACTTTGTTGCTCTGCCCTCTACCTGGTTGCCTCCTTGACAAATACAGGTTTCAGCCCTAGTCCTCATTGCATCAATTGCGTTGGGTACCAACCTTGTGCGCCGGATACTTGAATATAGCAGTAATACGCTTGCAAAGATCTTGGATTTTGCCACAAATGAAGAAATCAAGTGGTGTGAGGTCTGGTGATCTTGCAGGCCACTCCACGACATGACCCATCCCAACCACTCTGTTTGCTATCCATGGACAGAGGGAAAAACGGGTACTTGTCTATAAAAGGACATATCTTCAAAAGTTTTGAGCCGATTGAAATAATTGTTTTGGTTTATTAAAGCTAACAATTAAAGGCTTCTTTACATACCAAAATATATTTCATCAATATTTCAGATATAGGCGAAAAAGAGGGCGCAATGAGGGGCCTCTTTTTTTTTGGACACCCTGTAGAAACAGATTGGGTGAAGGATGATGTGGGTTAACCTCACTGTCAGCCTGGTAGAAATTTCCTTCACATATAGATACTGAGTACATGCAGATTCAGGGTTAATGTTCACCACTTACAAGTGATAACGGTATATTTCACACAATAATGTCTTAGTTTTGAGGAATTTGGCAAAGCACAGCAGGTGATTGCCATCCCCTATTTAATCACAACCAAAATGAATGGTACCTCCTCCGGGCAGGAAAGTACAGCACCACCTTCACCCGTATTCATTCTTTTCTCCTTCATGTTATACACATGCATGGACAGAATCCGCATATTATTTCCACCCATTTAGCTCCAATCAGACTATAGTCAGGTGGTAGACATGGCTGTGATCAACACTTCCTCTGTGGTGTCCATGACTCATGCTAGTCAAGGGACTGCCTTTCGGATGAGAGCGTGTCACCCAAGTCCCAGCCACAAGCATTTTCTGCTAAGCACAATTTTTATTACTTCATTGATTTTTTTTATAAAATAAGGATATAAAAACCCCAATATTTAATTTCCGGTACGATAGGCATTGTTATCCTTATTGCCTAGTTGTGTGTAGTTGCAGTTAGTTATATTTTGGCAATTTTTTAATATTGGACTTTTTGGTAGGTTTTATATCCCTGCATAGCTAAAAATCCTTGTAGACCCAAAGAGTACCGACTCAAAACGCTATCACTCAGAACAATTAATGCTTTACACACAGAACCAGTGACATAGCTTTCTTTTTTGACATGGGGGTGGGGATGGGGTTGGAAAAAATTTCTTGAAGTAGTAGTGAATTCACACCTTTTTGGGACAGAATAAGTTAATGGCAATTTTTTGCCATATTGGTGCTTTGAGACATAACATTTTTTTTAGCCTGAGCAACATATAAACATGGCAGAGTAGGTTCTCTTTGGGTCTAATGTCTTTAGAGCTAAATTTGTCTTTGTTGATGTGTCTTTAGATTACTTCAAGAGCTATATTTAATACTTTGACCCCTGATGGCCAGGCTTTATAAGAATAGGGATCGCCTTTGAAGTTCTTTTAGGTATAATTAATTGTTGTCTAAAGTATTTCCTCTATGGTTTTTCCTCTATGGGCTATATCATTTAAAGTCCCGACTCCCCCTGTGGAAGTTTTTGGAAATATCTTGCACAGGGGGAGTATGAAGTGGCATTAGCACATGAATCAATTTGAAACTCTCCTTACCTCTGTGGAAGATTCAGGTTGAATCTCTCCTTACCTCTGTGGAAGATTCAGGTTGAATCTCTCTCAAGGGTGTATGCAATTCAAATGGAGTTGTCTACATGTATATGTGTTCATTCTATTTGAAATTCATACTCCCCCTGTGGAAGAAATGTCCAAATTCTTCCACAGGAATTGTGTGGATTTTAAATGGAATAGCCCAATTTATATAATGAAATTCATAACCTCCGCATATCACGCCATATGTGCATCCCAATCAAATTGGTTGTTAGATGATATACGCACACCGGCGCGGAGGTTATTGATATCCATCCATGACCTCCGCGTACGCATCTGTTGCACCGGAACACTTCACGTGCACGCAACTACCATATTTGCACATGGCGTGATCGCGCAGTGCTGTTATTGGTATGTCCGTTTTAGCCTGTTCGACTTTTTGAAGGGCGAAATATAAGTTTTAATAAAAATTGGTTATTTCAACAAATTTCGGAGAATAAAATCTTGAGATTTGGTTGAGTGATGAGTTCAAAATGACAGTTATGAACTTTGTAACAGTTATATGTCGGGCATTGTGAAAAATCTAAACATTTTGCTTTGGACCTGGGAATATCCCTCAGGGCTGCGCCCCTCAGGATATTCCTCGGTTCCAAAGGCAAAATGTTTAGATTTTTCACCATGCCCTCCAAATAACTAATGCGCAGTTATTAACCTATAATCGTAAGATGTTCTAAGAAGTCGGCATAAATTGGAAGTGCTAAAGTAGTGATTAGATTATTGCTTTAGTTCAGAGACTGATTAGATGATTGCCCACGTTTAAAGAAAGTTCAGATCAAAGGTCATATACTGTGTTACAAGTCGTTCTGCTAGAAAGGTGTCTGTTAATCATAGACCTACATGTACTTACTGATTAATAACTATATTAATAGTTTCCTAACCCTAACTCTAACCCTAATAGGCGGGACACCACATATACAGTTGCTAAAACAGGCGCCCTATTCAAATGTTAACTACGGTAAAATAATTTGCATTTGTCCCATTAGGGACCCAAACGTGTGTCCACTCAGACCAACTGTAAAGAAAGCTTGCATGAAGCAGGTTAATCCATGCATGCACTCACAATCATCACATGATGTTATGCTGCCTTTGAATGTTTGGATTCCCTGTTTTGTTTTTGTACCATCAATATGGATGAAACTTTTATTCTCAATATCTCATATAACCCAGACTGTAATATGCCTGTATTATGTTAGAGTATACAGAGGAAACCTATCTGAGATATTATACTCAAAGCCAGCTGAATCGACTCGTAGCCTTCGATATCCAGTGAAAAACACTTGGGTGAAATTTCACCCAACTCACAATCCACTTAGAGAAGACACTATGTAATTTACCCCAATGTGACATTTAAACCATAATCTCTGTATTTAATTTCAATTGAAAGACAAGTTATGGAGATGAGGTGGAAGGTATCAGGTCTACAGACAAGAAGTTTGGTATCCATGGACTGACTGGTTAAGTGATCAATTTTGCATTGGTAAATGTTCATACATGTACTTTAACTAAGGCGAGTCAGTCTGTGCTACAGACCATGTACCTATCCCGGGGGATCACTCACATAACAAAGTGGTATGCATGCTCGTCCCAGCCCTCAAAAATGGACCCTAAATGGCGTAATCAGTGTGGAAAAATTTCACCCCTTATTGGCGTAAGGCTCTGTAAATCGTACCCCTAAAATATGGCGCAATTCGGCATAAGAAACTAATATGGACCCCTAAATGGCGTAAATTCTAAAACAAACCCACTGAAGTTGAACAAATATACCCTAAACGTCGAAACTTTACCTGAAAAGTACCCTTTTTTCTAAAAACGCCAACGACGCCCACAATGCCAAAAATCAACCCTTTTTCAACGCTTTTTGGGGACGAGCATGCGTACCACTTTGGTATGCGAGTGACCCCTCGAGTACCTATATTACCCATAGGGAGATAAACTACTGGGAACCACACACTCTTGGAAACCATAGTTTCCAATTGAAAACTCGCTTTCCAATTATTGAAAACCATAGTTTCCAATTGAAAGCTCGCTATTTGTGAGTCATCACGGTTTGCGACTCAATCGCGAGTAGTCTTTGACAAAGTCTAAGGTGAGTGGGATGACAGGAGCTACATTTTTCCAGTTTTAGCCATTTATTAAAAAACTACAGCATACTTTTGAATATTAATACATTTATCGTAATAGGAAATGAGTCAAGGAAGCCAATAATCGCAATTATAATTATATTTCCATATGGCTTGCAGTTCTTGAGATAAGGCTAATAGTATATACTAATGGACATTTTTGGTGCAGTTTTCGACCTCCAAAAAAATCATGCACATAGGGCAGAAATGACACCCCTTATATCAAATCTTGTAATCTCATAGAACCCATACCATTCCTCTTGTGAGTCAGCTTTATTTGTCTCAGCAATTGTGTACTTGTCAATGTTAGTTAGGGTTAGGGTTAGTTCATGCTCCCCTCTGACCATCCTTAACAGTTTTGAGGCTTTCCTCAGTTCACAAATCTTTTTAATGTCATGCTTTGAAATGAATTAAAATGTCAAGAGAAGAGTGTTAAATGTCTAAAAGTATTAATCATTGAATTTGATGGAAAGATAACTCTTCATAATATCTTTTTCAGATTGGATGGTGCAGGTGTCATTAAAAGCGTGGTTGTGTGGATACTACTCTCTTACACTCCCTCTGATTGGTTCATTTACATGATATAATCATCCCAGGGTCGGTCAGTCACAACTTTTTTTTTCTTCAAATTGACCTACATGTATAAATCACCAAAATCTATAAATATTTTGCAAATTTTCCCCAATTTCTTAAAGTCCGGGTCGGTCGGCTTGTAGAACAGGGTTTTGTTTTCGTCGCCTTGTAGGGTTATAGTGCTGATGTAACATGTACAAAATTTCATTGCTTTATTGTTAATTATTTCATGAGAATTCAGGAACTTCCTACTATTATTTATTTCCTATATGTGGTGAATGTGATGATGAAACAGACAACAATAACAACAAACACCAAGAAATGAAAACCAATCAATCAAGCTTTGTTTGTCATTTAAAATGTGTAAAAACTGTGACAATGCTCATTTTACCATCACATTTTCAACAGAAATATCGATTAAGTATGAAAATTTACATGTACATATGATCCATGTATGTACATTTGAGTACTGAAGCTCAAGTTAATAGTTGTATATATAGGTGACAAAAATAGCGGTGTTGAATATCGCATCCTAATATCAATCTATGGACTTCCTTCTTTCCAATTAGTGTTAATAACTTCCTTACCCTTCACATTACCTGGTAGGAAACATTAGACTATACTCTATTATAGAGTATAGTCTAATGTTTCCTACATAATAGGCCTATCATTGGGCTATTCCAGTTGAAATCCATGCCCCTGTGGAAGACATGACTTTAATCTAACACAGGGAGTGTGGATTCCAAATGGCATCACCCGTACCCACCTTCACATTAACCTGGTAGGAAACTTACACTATACTTCATACTGTAGGCCTATCTTGGGCTATTCCAGTTGAAATCCATATGTTACACCCCCTATGGAAGACATGACCTTAATATCCCATAGAGGGGTTTAGATCCAAAGAGGGTTTATGGATTTAATCTGGAAGAGCCCTAAATTGTCTCACTACGATAAAAGGAACCACTTGACACATTGGTAGTTATGAAATAATTGGCCAAAACTTTGCTTAGCCTCCGTAGTCTTAGAGACCTAGACCTAGCAATTTCATTGATTTATCTTTTTAGTTTTAGATGATGTACAATGTGAAATTGTAAGCACTGGTGTATATATAGCATTAATTTGGCTTAATCCATTAGGCTTAGGAAGCCTAACCACTAGCCATGCTTCGAGAAACCAGCCCTTACAGGCTGGCAGATTTTTAGGAAAGCAATTTTTGGGTTTTTTTTGAGTTGCATATTAGGCTGCTTTTTTGTATTTCACATATTGCTATCATCACTTTTAACCTTCCTGAGGTAATATCTCAAATGTCAGTTTATAGTTGGAGGGTATGTACTTCCCAGATTAAAAAAACAGGCTCTAGAAAAAAATTAGGACATATAACGGAGTCTCTGGACATAAAATTAGGGCCTTGTGTTTTCTTGGTGAAAATTTCTCAGAAATGAATACTTGGAGCTCAAGGTGTTAAAATTGAGCCAAAAGTCTCAGGAACTTCCAATGGGCTTCAATTGGGTCAGAATGGAGCTGAATATGGGGGTCTATAAAGTATACTGAACCCAATTATATTCATATTCAATTTTAAAAATGGGATTTTATTCTCTATCATGTCTATAGATGATGTAGGTTCAAAAGCTTCAACTTTGACATTTTGTTTCTGTGTTTCTTGAGATATATTCGGGGGATATATAAGTATATTATTTCTTCTTTATTTTCATATTATTTTGGTGAGATTTGTATGGTTGTACTGCAATACCAGTGTTTGGCATGTCAAAGCATTCACAGGAAATCTACTATATCCAGTGCAATGTTGATTTATTTGAGTATCTTACCAAATTTTGCCGACCATTACAATATGTGACTACATGTATAATACAAATCTGATATTGGCTTTGACAATCTGTTGCATTGTGTTTAATCGTGCTTTGCGTGTGCGCCATTTTACAGGTGAATGATTTCAAATTATGCGTATCAAGGTTGCAAGTAAAGCAGAAGATCATGGCCTTCCCATGATGCATTGGTGATATCACACATGGACTTTGCTGTAATTGGGTAGTCATTGTTCCTTGAACATCAGCAAAGTCAATACCGTATATCCTCTAATAAACATTTGAAATGTTCGAAAAGGTGGTTGTTTATTAGAGGTCATTTTTACGAAAAATTGTTAAGTAAATTATGACAAACTATGAACTTAAGATCGATGACTTCTGGGTTTGCAATGTAATTTTCACCAAAACCAATGTCATTTCCGATCATGTGTGGACCAAAGATGCAGATGCTCGAATTGCAGGCTTATTTAATTTGGGATGGGGCTGTGATGGGGTTTTTTTCCCAATAATTTGTTTTCAAAAATCGAAAGGTGGGATGGTCCTAGAGGTGATTTTGCACCTGTTTGTCCCATTCTTTTCGCTGGCATTTTATTCTTTACTTTGTCTTGATTATTAGTATGTGCAATATTTATATAATATATTTATCTTTGTTATTGTATATGAGCCAGTGATGAAGCATAATAAATAAATAAATAAATAAATAAATAAATAAATAAAATAAAAAGCTTACTTACACAAGAAAGCATGGGAATTTTTTGTTTCAGGGGGAGTTTGGGGGCATTTATTTAATTCAATTTTCAGAAAGACTGGAGGGGCATTTACTAGAGGAGGAGCGTTTATAAAAGCAAAGTATTCTAGAATGTTGATTAGAAGATGGGCATGTTTTTTGCAACCATATTTCCAGCCCCATTCGAAGCAGTTATTGTACTTTTTCAAAATTATTCGCTGTGCGTTGGTTTTCTAGAGGCACAGGAATAATGCATGATGGGAAGGCAAAATTCTCAGCTGTGGGTTGCAGGTAAAGAAGTGTGTTGTAATTGTGTGAGATATGGGGCTATTCCAATTGAAATCCACACACCCCTTATGGAAGATATCACCTTAATCACCCACAGGGAGTGTGTATCTCAAATGGAGTCACCCATTCAAGTATACCCCATAAATGATTGCAATATGTAATGTGGAAGATTAACTTAGGTCATATCCTCCATAGGGGGTGTATGGATTTTAACTGGAACAGCCCATTTTCAATTCTGTCTGGTTTTGTCTGGTCTTTGAACAGTTTGGTGGAAGTTAATTCTAGTGCTTAATTGGTTGCTTGCTTGATTGGATTTTGTGGAATGGATAATTTGTAAAGGATGATATGGCAGCAGTTGGCGATATTATTATCGTATTTATCATAATATTTTCACAAAGAGTATCATTCTTAGTTGTGTGTGTTATTCTTTTTTCTCAAAAAATATTCTAAACAAGCATTTGTTAGCTAATAACATGACAAGAAATGCCACTTGTTTGTTTCAAAAGAGGATGGGTAGGTTGGGCTAATAGAACAAGTTTTGTTTTTTCCGTCGCTTTTCAAATCATGTGATATATATAATTGTGAAAATCCTTGATCCTAGCCTTGAACTGGTTATTATGGAACAAGCAGCAGACAACAGCTTGTTAGAATTGTCACCTTAAATGTTTTTCTTTGCATTTTGAAACATCAACCTGAAACTTTGATCCAAATTTTCACCACAAATAATTGTTTACAATAGGTAGGTGTAGTTGTGGAGTAGATTGACTGATTGCACTCAGGCATACTGTGTACCTTCTACGAACACACCCCTGTGTGCACAGGATTGATTGCAGGTGGATGCATTCATGTTTGCTCATATTTTCTAACAGTTTTTTTGAATATTTTGCAAATAATGGCAAAAATTGAGGGACTTTTTTCTTGTGTATGAAATAGGCTCAGTTTGTGCCGAATGTTGATGCTTATCCAGTGCACATTATATGCCCAATTTCTCCCTCAACAAAAAATACACAATCTATAATTGCAGTCTAGTACCTACACTGGTCCAGTTGAAACCCACACACCCTTTATAGAAGACATGACATTTATCTTCCACACAGGGGGAGGTAGATTTCAAATAGAGTCACCCATTCAGGTAACCCTATTTGAAATTCACACTCCCTGTGTGGGAAGATTAAAGTCATGTCATCCATACGGGGTGTATGGATTTCAACTGGAATAGCATACTAATCACACATGTTTTTAAACATATTAAATAAAGTATGATTCACTGAAGGTGGAATATAGACAACAAAATCACATTATACCGGTAATTCACTTAAAACAGCAGATGTCCCATGGGAATTACCCCACCCATACACATAAAGCATGCATCATGTAGCTATAGCTTACAGATAGATAGCTGTGATTGACATTGATGGCCCAAAAGAGTCTACAGGAAGTGGGAGTCACTTACTTAGCTTGTCTTAGTAAACAGGGGCCTATGTACTTAAAAACAAACCACACTAACACTGAAAAGGCTTTTCGGTGCTTGGAAGGGAAAGAAGGAAGTTTTAAAGAGAGCGGATGAAAAATAATTTGTTTGTTTCCCTGGGGATTTGAACCCCAAACCCCTTGGGTACCAAGCACTGGATTGGCGACTGGTAGCCTCAGGTGTTTCACTGGCCCGGCTATTAACAAAGCTGTACGTATAAACGCATCCCAAAAAGAAAGTATCCAGTTTGATTTTGGGCCATAAATCACAGATGCGGTCTTAAATCAAGACCTATCAAAAGTATGTTACAGATAAATTTATTCCGCACAGTTTGATACCTCATTTGACCAAATCGATGCAGAATTGATAACACAATGACCTTTTGAATTCAATCACCTCAATTTTAAAAGTTGCAGTAAATTTGATCCTGCTTCTCAATATGGGCAGCGACAGATCAAGGCCATCAGACATCTCATGAAAGCATGCGCCAAGCAGATGCCTGGCAGTCATTGTGCAGCAGGAGGACATACCAGATATTGACTGTGAAAAGTGAAGGGTAAAACATTGAGGAAGGACTAAAAGAGTATCTGTATTCAATAAAACACATGAAGTGAAGTCAAACAATCTTAGTCCTTCTCTGTTATGGTGTACATTTATGAAGAATCTTGAGAAGCAGGAAAACAACATTATAAAATTAATAGAGATTACTGCAACTTTAAAAATTGAGGTGATTGCCTTTAAAAGGTCATTGTGTCATCAATTCTGCATCGATTTGGACAAATGAGGTATCAAACTGTGCGGAATAAATTTGTCTGTAACATACTTTTGGCAGGTTTTGATTTAAGACCCCATCTTTGACTTATGGACCAAAATCAAACTGGATACTTTCTTTTTGGGATGCGTTTATATGACTAGGGTGATATATGTGATCATATGGGATACATGCAAGCACACACTGGCTTCATTTTGTAGGATTTTTCAGCGTTAGGGTTAAAGCCTGTATTTGACCCTGTATGAATTCAAATGAATAGGATGCCCAAGGGATCATTCATAAAAAAGCATGGTGATTTATAGTGCGCTACGCACAGGCACAATGCCTAGACTAATTACAGGCTGTCGCTGACCACTAAGGCCCCATATCATTCCATAAACCATCAAAACAAAACAGGGCCTTGCAGCTAATCGCACATCCTAGGCAATCCACAATTGACCTTCGCAGCCAGGATCAGTTCCCCAAGTATTTTACGGGTTTCATCTAGGGTAATTTCAAGCTACCTCAATTTGTCTAGGAGAGTGTACTTAACCACTGTCAGGGTTCGAACCCGCAGCCTCTCGCACCATAGTCAAATGCCTTCTTGAGCTAACTTGACAGTATATAACACAATTATTCTGAAGGTCTATGTATAGTGCCAGTTCAACAGAGCAAACTTGGGCTTTGAAGTACAATCATCAGGAGTGGGACCAGTATGACAGCAATTTAACAAGCTCGCAACAGCTTGTATTGCAATTTGCTATTTTAATGAATTTATGAAGGATCAAGGATGTTACTGTATTGGGACGAATAGAACTGATACTGTGTTGCATTGTTGTGGCTGTAATTAGTCTTTTCAACTTCTGCAGACAAAATAATTGTTACAGAAGTTTCTTAGAAAATTATTATATTAATGGGTCCACTGTCAAAATTTTCTGCAACACATCCCTACACAAACCAAATTTGAGTTATCCCACCCAGCCAATTACCCTCAAGCAAAATACACACCAACACCCCATTTCATACTAATAAACACATACAATTAAGAATTAGAGTAAAATTATCCTCTTCGTGACTTTGCACAATTCAAATTATCAATTGACTAAAACAGATCAATCCATTTTAAAGAAAATATGGATCTATATAGGGTATCAGTTTAAACATGGAAGAAAGAGATGAGAAGGAACCACAACGACTTCGATCGGCCAAGTTTTAATCCGCTTATCTATTGACGCATGAAAAGAAAAGCTATCAATGGTACCTCCTTTCATGTATGATCCATTTACCGCGATCGATGCTTGGCGAAATCATTACAGGAAAAAAAACTATAACAAACCCATCCACGAACAAACAAACGCTACACGGAAGTAAGATTCTGAAATTTCACTGATGCTCTGAACATGTATAGTAGCTTTGTTTTGGGATCTACATTCAAACTGTTTTCTTGATCGTATTGTGTAGAAAATGTCCTTTAAAACATCGAAAAGGTCGTCAAAATCGGAAGTTTTTTTGCTGAGTTTCAGCTTTAGCAAATAAGGTAAGATTTTGGTGACTTTTTCGATGAAAAATAGATGCAAAATGTTCTTAAATAATGCACAATGTTCCGGTTGAGTCCGGTATATAAAACATGTTTAATTGAATAGTTTATATGTGTATAATCGTAACTAGCTAACTCGTTTCAGTGCCAAAGACTGCCAACTCTGAGAAAAAAGTCATCAAAGTTCGGAAAATTGGGCAAAATGGAAGAAAAAGATGTAGGCCATCAATGACCGATGATCACGTCACCAGAGAAAATCCTATAGGGTGCTTGCACGGAAGGTCATTAGTTCAAATCATCCTTCAGACACGCTCCAGAAGACATGCAAATACATGGAGTACAATACCAATCACCTATTTAACGCGGGTATTGCTCAAAGTAAATCCTCATGAATAACAATGTCAATTAAATGTCGGTAAAGGGAGTGTACAAAGTGAATGCGTTCGTTGTGGTTCCTTCTTATCTCTTTCTTCCATGGTTTAAATAATCCACCACTTATTGAACATCAATAGTGAATGATTGGTATCCAGTACACCTGTAGCCATTTAGGTGTGGCCTTTTAAATCTCTATTGATGTAACCATGGAGGTATATAAATAAATGGAGAATGATCGCCAGAATTCTAATCTCCTAAGTGGAGATTATCCCGTTAACTCTATTCAATGAGTCACCAAACTTGAATTGACCAGCCACTGCAGCCAAGCTATTGATCTCCACGATGGTTATGAGCCTCTACCATGGTTCATTGATTGTCACTCCCAAAATGTCCTCATAGGAATTGACCCTACATTGACCCGTGCCGAAACCTTGTAAAAGAGACTGTATAATGACGTCAGCTAGTCATTATGATGTTCAAAGTCACCAGTTTTGATAGCTTATAGTTTCAATGTATGATTGTGCGAAAACCCAAGAAATTTGGATGTTCTGTTCTCAAGTTATGAAACTGTTTTCTACACTAGTTGTGCCGTAACTTGACAAATATACTTAGTTTTCATGTTCATATATTAAGCTTTTAAGGGGGTCTGAGGGAGCTCAAATATAGTGCAAATGAAAGCAAAACGCTTTTTACCTTCCGATTGTGAAAAGATTATGTTGGGCCAATTTGGGCCATTTGAGTTACTGAAGCGAGCAAAATTTACCGGAAGTACTTGAATTCATGCAAAAGTGATGATCAGACAATCTTTTCTAGAGAGAAATTGATAGGCCCTATACGGAATGTATAGGCCCGGGTATAGGCCCTACATACTTTGTTTAAACAGTTTCTCATAGTTTAGTGTATGATAACCGTGATTTGGGTTGAAGCTCGGGTCAAATTGATTGAGTGCCATGACGGATATGTCATATTATTGCTTTTTAAACTTTTAAATCTGTATTGTCATGAAATCGTATAGGCCGCCTAAATCATCATCATTAAACTTCTCATTTTATAATAAATAATTATCAGTATTTAGGCCTAAATGATTATATTAATATTATTAGGGGCTATCATTTTCTTTGGAGGAGGGGTTCCAAATATACGGGGGAGGTCATAACTTTTTGGGAAAAAAGTCATAATTCAATTTTTCATGACCAAAATGTAGGAAGTCACAAGATGACAACAGATAAGGTGTTTCTTTTATCAAAAGACTGATTTCTTGATGCAATTTAACTGAGACTAGTATACCTAAACCTAGGTATAGGCCTACTAGTCTCAGAATTTAAGCACTCAATTTTTTTCTTTTTTTTTATTTTGATATCAAAATTTTATGAAACATGAGCACTTTTCAATAAGTATAAACTTCATTTTACCCCATTGAAATCAATGGCCAGTGAAACAGACTTCACAAGATGTAATCAGCTTAGCATAATCAATATAAACCTGAAAATGCCCATTCAACAATAATGGGTCATAACCAACGTAGTACAAAAGAGGCTTGGCTGGATCATTCTCCATTTATTTATATACCTCCATGATGTAACTAAGTGTTCCGATTGCTGTACAAATGATGATGATGATATCGGTTGCTGTAGCTACTGGTCTTTGTACAAATGATAAGTTGGGTGGTATTTTTAGAATGCCATACAAGTGTTGTTTTTCTTTTTTGCACTGTTTTTGTAAGCAAGTAAAGATATCCATTTGTGTATTGATTGATATATTGTCCATTGTACTAAAATATTTATTAATAAACAGTGACTAGTTTTTAGTATTGAGCTGTATAGGGTATTATATAGTATGTAATGAAAATAAAGATATCCTTAATTTAACTCTAATTCTAGGTAAATCTATAGTAATAAAAGTGCAAGAAATTAGACTTCTATTCTTTTATTTTCCTGATCAGAATTATTCACAAAATTTTATTTTAGATATTCTATTCCGTAAAATGTAAATTATATAATTTGCTATCTACTGAAGAAAGCATTTGTGAAATAATCCCCATGGGCACTATACTGCTTTTCTTACAATGCTCCCGATTGGTTAATTGCATGATATAATCATATGGGTAACAAATCAAAATAGAGCTTTTAGATCTCTTAACAATTTTCAGGCATAATCCGCTTTCAACCCTACTGACTATTCTTACTATACATGTATCTTTGATTGGCTTAATACATGATATAGTCATCTTTGTAACCAATTGGAATAGTCCTTCTATAGAGTAGTGTCCAATAGAATACACAATAACAGGTCATCTAAATTGTGATTTACGTAAGGTGGAATTTTGATGTATTCTAAATTAAGATTTGAGACTTGGATCTGATTGCATAAATTGCTATCTACTGTAGATAGCATTGTTGAATATACATGGGGTCAGTTTTCAGAATTTCAGTTTGAAGTTATAAATTTTGACTATGTTTCAATCAACAATGATAATTATGTCTGATAATAATAATTATGATGATGATGAAAATAATAATCAGAATGAAAATAATAATTATGTATAAATAGTAATGATGGTAATGATAAATGCAATGATATAGAAAAGTGAGAAATTAAGCTCTGGAAGTCATACTGAGGACCAATGTTCTCTTTAAGATTTTGTTGTTGGGCCAATTTGGGCACACATCTTTCGCCCAAGGCTAAGACAAAAAATCTCAATTGATGGGCAAATTGGACTGGAATAAATGCTTCGTGTCCATTCTAGCAAGTTCTGCACCAGTTGCACGCCTGTATCAATTACGCACCTTGGTTTTGAGAAATGTTCCTAGATGTAGCTTGCCAGATCATATCATAGCAGCAGCCTATTCCTCCTCCTCCTCCTCCTCCTCCTCCTCCTGTTCCCCTGTTCCTCCTATTCCTCCTCCTCTTTCTCCTTCTCCTATTCCTCCTCCTCCTCCTACTCTTTCTCCTCCTATTCCTCCTCCTCTTTTTCCTCTTCCTATTCCTATTCCTCCTCCTGCTCCTCCTCTTCCTACTCCTACACCTAGAATAGAAATAGCATGGATACATGAATGTTCTGAGCATCCAAATTGTGTCTCCCTTTCAAGTGTCTAGAGATCACATTTTAAGTGGCAAACATACATCGGACCAAAATCACTAATGTGTATGCAGCCATCAAGCAGTACATTTTCATGCAGTCAAGACATAAATTGACTATCAAGAAAGACAAGAACCTGCTTTCATGGCACTTAGGAAATAAATATATGTGGGCTGAACACACCGTTGGGAAATAAAAGGGTTGATGATAAACAGTGAGAAATGTTAAGAGTTAAACTAGTTGAATGATTCTGTAAGGATTCTAGATTCTGATTTGTCAAATAAAATTTGGTACAGATCAGGCTAAGTGATACATGTACATGTAGGGTTGTCATGGCACAAAAATATTGTAGATGACATAGTATTATAGACTGATGGCCTCAGTCGTCAACATTCTGGATTGACTTTCAGGAAAATTTTGCGTCTGACTTGGAACCAGAATCTGGAGGAATGATTCTGCACAGTTGTATCGAAATTAACCTTTTGACCTGCGTTTGTTATTTGGGACACATTTTTAGAACATTCAGTGCACGAACATGTTCCTTTTCATTTTGGTGCCAAATTTGATACAGATCAGGCAGGGTTGTCATGGTACCAATATAATGTAGATGACATTGGAGTAGTATATACTCATGCCCTCAGTCGTCAACGTTCTGGATTGACTTTCGGGGAAAATTTGCATCAGACATGGAATCAGAATCTGGAAGAACGATTCTGCACAGCTAACTTATCCTTTTGACCTGCGTTTGTTATTTGAGACACATTTTTAGAACATTCAGTGTACGAACATGTTCCTGCAGCATGTGAAGATACAGGCACATTGGAAAGACTGGGTCTGAGTAAAAACAGTGGATTCAGTCCAGAATGGACCCCTAACGCTAGCTGTGATTGTTATAACAAATCATCACCCTCAGCTTCAGTATTTTAAAAGTCTGCTTTGTGGCCCCGGTCATGTCAGTGTATAGGAGGTACAAATAGCCAGCTCTTCTGGCTTTAGTTTACTCACTGTGAGCTTACATGTAACTGTTGAAATGCCATTCAGTATGAAGATGTGTCAATGTCTGGATGGGAAGAAATCGTTCAACAAGTGTTTATTACATGTCATGTGAAAGAGAGGCAATGGGACGAGTAACGTAGGGGCCATGTAGCATCGTAATAATAGGGGCCATGAAATGTGTTCCCTCAGAGTTTGACAGGATTTAACAGAATGGTTTAAAATTAATACTACATGTGTAATTCATTTGAAATATATTGGAGAATTTGTTGCGAGTAATTTAAGCTAAATTTCCAAGTAAACAGAAGTCAAATGGTCTCAGTTATGAATAGTTGAACTCAGTATTAAGAGTCTACATCATGGTACACCCAGTCAGTCTGAAACACTGTCAATCCGAACCACCGTCGGTTCAAATTTTTATGGTTAGGTTTAGCGTTCCTAACCCTAACTCTAACCCTAACACTAGCCCTAAACTTAACCCTAACCCTAAAAATTAGGACTGACGGTGGTTCGGACTGATGGTATTTCGGACTGACAGGGACTCGGGAGACCCCTGCATCATTCCCGCAGCCAGGGGAGGAGTGATGGGGCATTATGCCCTGATCCTCCAAGGTCGTAAAATTCTGCTCCAAATCACCAAAATTAGCCCAAGACAACCAAAAATCTCTCCCAAATCCTTCCAGAATCCACCCAACTTTGTGCAGTGCCCAAAAATAGTGCACTTTTTCAAAAATCCACCTAAAAAGAAGCTCTTTTTCATTAATCCTCCCCCCCCCCCAAAAAAAAAGAATCCCTGGCTACAGGCCTGGTCTACACACACTTTGCATTTGATGGTTACTTGAGGTCATTACTCATCTTGGTGCAACATTTGCATTCATATTGGATAGCCACTGTTAAGCTTTTGCCAGGTACATATGTTTAATTTAAGTATATTAAAACCATCTAGTCTGCCTAAGGCTGTTGAGTCAATGTTTACTGTGAGTTTTTAAATAAAAAGTAGCATTTTTATTATTAAAAACATGTACAAAATCTTATCAAATGAAGCAAAAGCTTTCAGCTGATCATATTGTCAGTTATTTTTGTATTTGGATAAGCTTAGTATAATTTATCCAAACAGTTGGTACTGGGTTTATTTTAAGATTGGAATCAAACCCCAAAGGTGCAGAATCCATCAAGATATTAGTGGTTGGTTAGGACCCTGCACGGGGAGGCACTTAATGCAAATGATCATTCAGGTATGCTCCCTGGAAAGACCCCCGGGAAAGACCCCTGTTTTGGGACCACACAACTCCGAAAGACCCCAGAATTTTGACCAAAGAGTGCTGAAAGACTCCTGATTTTGATAATTTCAGCTCTAAAAGTCCACTAAATTGCTCATTCCTCACATTCTGGTATTTCCAGGCGATTTTCAACTAGAAAGCCAAGAAAAGACCTGTGATTTTTTACTGTTCGCAGCTCCAAAAGACCCCATTTTGTCAGTACACATCAGCACCCAAAGATCCGGTATCTCCGAATTCGGTGGGAACATAACCACCAACATTTTGTGCCTTTGACAAGTTTATGAGTAACATTGAATTAATGGATTTGTGAAAGCACATCCCTGTGAAAAATGTTTCTAATTGTTTAGTCATGAAATAAAAGGAGTAAAATTAAGTAGTTTTACAGTATTTCGGTATCCGTCATTTAATAAGAATACTCTAGGGAGACCAGCACTTTAAAACACATTGCTGGTTACTACTATTTAGTTCTGAGTGTTTTAGCCATGAACATATTCTTGTCTACCATGTGATAGACGAAAGACAACCAGGATCCAATTGATGCAAACATAGCACTTACAAGCTAAACCCCAGCCATCGACTAAGAATAAACGATTAAAATGAACTTGAAGTAAACATCCCAGAGTAAATATGCTATTTCATTTATAGTATCTAATCAGGTAAAATGTTCATATAAAAGTACATTCCCATCCTTAGATTTGATCCTCGATTCTCTGAGAATCTTATACTTCCCACAATGCATTTCTCCCATTTCGATTTTCTGTACTGATTTGCAATCGTTAGTGACAAAATGTACCTCAATGAACAGATCCCATCCATAATCGGCAAAATGTGTTTTTCTTGACTATCGACCCATGTTTAGCCTGTCTATTCTCAAAATGAAAGGAAAGGGAACCTGTACAAAGTATTGGGAGTGTCATTTGATGCAATGAGATGCTGTATCACTTTGCAAAGGATTCTGGGAAGGGTAAGATATCTCCTCTGCTTGATTCTACTTCCATAGATTCTACTTCCACACTCACTACTTGAAAGATTTCCCTATAGCCGACTATCCATCCTCTGTAATGAAATATTAAATGTTCATTTACTCACTCCTCGCCTGGGAGAGTATCTCATAAAGGAGGACCCCTGAGGGTACGTCTTAAGACTAGAGGCAGTTATCGTCTTGGCACAGTCATTATCATGCCGCTTTCTCGTTGCATCGCCGTTGTCGTGGTGACAAGCAGATGGTTGCAGCTTAACTGCATTTTCATAGAAGGAAGATTGCAGAATCAGAATTGAGATTAAAGACATGACAATCTCTAAGATGTACAGTTCCTTAACCCCTATATGCTTACACTCAAAGAATGACCTTTATGTTGGGTACAAAAACTCATACTCCACAACGTGAGGTCAAAATTTAAGCTTTGCTTAATGTTTAATGTGGACTAAGGCATTGGGTATGAGATTGTTATGGATCATAGTGAAACAAGTGTTAAGATGTGTGTCTCTATAATTAAAGACCGAATTAAAAAGACTAATTTGCGTCTGACGTCATGACAAAGGCGCGCCGTGATTGGTTACTGACCTGCGCAGTATGGCATTTTTGGTCTGATTGACAGGACGTCATACGCAAACTAGTCTTTTTAATTCGGTCTTCAATTATAGGTCAGGTGTTCTGATGAAATTATCCTTGATGATGCTGTGGGGTCATGTGGCCATTTACTATAATTCCAACTTGCTATCTACTGAAGATAGCTCATAATACAATTTGCTATAGATTTATCCAACCTTGGGTTCTGTCCTTTGGTTGTCTGCAGCCAGTCAGAACAAAAATGACTGAAAATTACAATATTTTGGGCTAATTGTAAACAAATTTTCATATTTTACTGCCCAAAAAGGTACTAACACTTTAAGGTGTTAAAACATGCTTAGAAAATAAATATTTGTATTCATTGTATTTGCATAATATATTTCAAAAATGCTATACATTTTTTTGCATGATAGTGGATAATAAAAGAACTGAGCCCATGCTGTTGGAAGTGTTAAACAGTAAAGCTCGAGGGTGAAAAGGAAAAATTCTGGAAGGGAAAAGCAAAAGTAGTGATAGCATTTTGTAGATAAATTATTAATGGGGTGATTCTAAGATTGAATAATTGAAGCAACATGATATCAGCATTTATATGCCATATAGCATTTTATAGATTCTAAATGAAATATAATATTGAGTGTCGTATTAAATATTGATATATCTTTAGGGATTTTAGTATGTGCATACACCTAAAAATGCAGAACACCAGTATTGGAACATTGATTCATGCATTTTTAAATGAAAATTCTTCCTCTGGAGTTCTTGATTTGGATCGGGTGGGGATATGTGCTTGGGGTTCTGAAAACTTACTGATAAAATGTGCATAATTTAGACACCAACAATTTTACAAATTTTCTAGACTTTGATATTATTTCTGTTAAAAATTCAGGTAAATTTTTGGAAATTCTGCAAATTTGGTAAAATCAACACTTTCCAGAGTTTTTGAGGAAATTTTGAAAACTCACCTCTAAACAAGGTTTTTGTTATTGAAATTGACACCCCAATCTAACCCTATGATCCTGAAAATATAGCCCAAACTTGCTGCACATCCCCTGACCCACATTTCACAAAGAACTTCTACTGGAATTCTTGTTCTAAGAAGCAGTGGTCAAGCCAAGGGGGGCAGCTGTCCACTTCCCTGTGAGAATTCGTGCCCATCTCTTTTCCGATCTCCTGAGGATTACTGGCCACCTTAAAATTTTAGATTAAAAAAATCTTTTTTGTACTTTATGACCATTTTTGTCAAAAGTCTGCCCTCCTTGAAAGTTGCCATGTCTCCCCTTGTCCTCCCCCAATCCCCCCCATCCCGAAAAAAATCCTGGGTACACTACTGCTAAGGAGTCTGAAAGTTACGCCTTATACTCTTTGGATTGTTTACCGGTTAATAATGCATTAAGCAGAAAATGGCATTGCTGCTTGATTTGAGAGTATCTTAGATGACTGATCAAGTGTCTCATCGCTTCATCAGAGAAAGCTAATTCAATGTGCATTGCTTGCCAGTACTCTATTATATGACATCTCTATCAGAATTATTTGGCAGGACTTAACATTAGCTTCCTTCTAATGTTTCAAAATTCCTGTGCGAAAAGACCTGAAAATTGACAATTGATATTTAACCTGCAGTTGTACAGTAAATGTACAGTAAACATAGCAAATTAAAGCAAGATGTATTTATTTAGCCCTCAAATACTGATCTTTGAATTGTCTGTTGTCCTCTGTGGCTCATGAGCAAGTGTAATTTAGAACTAACCTCAATGTACTGGTTGCTTTGATAACATAGAAAAGCTGAAACTAAGAGCCTCTGCAGACTCAGAGTACATTCGATGTAACATGTTTAATTTATTCCCATTCTATTTCCAGTAAGTTCTAATGAGTGTTTGATGAGGTAAAATCAGTAACATGTTATGTAGAATGTCTGGTGGAAATATATTATCAATTTTACATCATCAAACATTTGTTAGAAGTTAAATTAATTACTGGAAATAGAATGGGAATAGATTAAATAACAAAGACATGTTACATTGAATATGTGACACGATCTGGTCCATGGGGGCCAAAGGCGGCAAATTTGAAACTAAGATATAGGTAAAAATAAGGAGTAAAAAACAATAAAATACATAAGAAAATAGACATCAAAAAACTTCATAATTTCATAACCAAGTATGCTAGGCCTTTGGTGTTTTCAGTACATGAAAGCCAATTGCATGTATAATGTAATAATTATAGTAACTCAATTTTCAAAAATGCCTCCTTTGGCCCCCATGGACCAGATTGTGTCACATATTCTACGTCCAATAAAAAGTCTGTAGCGGCCCTAATAGCATAACCTGCGATTTATTGTGCTTGAATACATGCGTATTCACTGCAGCAGGTGCAATCAACATATATTTAATCAGGCTCCTCCTTGTATGGTTTAGCACCTGTTATCTGATGCTTCATTAATATTGCATGTTTTGACAACAAAATTCATCACTGTGTTAAACCGCAGAATGCAGCAACAGACAGGCAGTAATAACCATGATGTACAGTTTTTGTACACACACTGTCCATATATATAGAAGTATTGCAGTATCCTTAACATTGAAGTAATTAACACCCAATCGGGAGGGGGGTTGCAATTCTTTTCTTTGTACCCCATTGGTCAGGACAAATACTAGTAGTCACAGAAAATCCACTATTTTGGGCCAAATTTGCCCTATTTTGGACCAAAAATTCACTTTAAATTTGTCATTTTTCTTAAAATGTTTTAATAACATTTAAAAATGTTGGGTTATATAGGCCTAAAGATCATCAATGCATTTTTAAGGGCTGGGGTATGAACGTTTGGACAGTATTTATTTTGGGACATTAGAGCACAGCAGACATATCGAATTGCATTCTGAATACGAAGAATGTCATTCTGATATCAAATAATTTTGATTTGGAGGGCGCTGTTTGGTTTGCTCGGAGTGAGACATGCGATAGTTTTGCTCCGATTTTGGCTTCAAAATCCCGGTGCTGGCAGAGTTATTCGTGTTTTGTTGTGATTTAACAGATTGCTGATTAACTATGGGTCCTAAGGGTCAACAAAGGAAACCTGATAGAACACCAACAAAGCAGGTACCTCCAAAGAAACAAAAACTGGCGTCATCACCAGAACCAAATTGTGTTATCATGGACGACATCAACGAGGTCAAGGGTCAAGCTAACAATATGGCGGCCTCCATGGCCACGAAGAAGTTGCACTTTGTCAACGAGCACGATGGCCCCTCAGGTGAGAATGATTCTCCAAACATGCCAAAATGGTTCAGACAATTTGAAATTCGTTTGGATCAGCGGCTAAACAAACTTGATCAGGTGGCTGAGAAGATTGAGAATCTGGCGTCGATGGTGGAGGAACATGATCAGAAATTTGCTAGTGTACAGTATGATATGGCCTCTCTCAATGAGCGGTTCAAGAACCTGAAAAACAGAGAACGAAGAACTATATTTAAAACTAGATGACCTTGAAAACAGAGGTAGGCGTATTAATCTGATATTCCATAATGTTCGGAGAAGGCTGAAGCTCGTGAGAATTGTATGGAGACCGTTAGTGACATCATCAATAACTATGTTGGTTTTGAGCAACCCTGTGAAGCTGTTGTTGAAAGGTGTCACCTTACAGGACAGAAAGGTCATAAACCACGCATCATCCATGTTGCTTTTTCATCGTATGCCGTCAGAGAAAAAGTTCGTAAAACTTGCATCTCTAAGTTTAAGCAGAGTTCATACAACGGTACCAAGATCGCGGTTGGGGAAGACTTTTCGAGGAGGGTCGTCCAATAAAAAAAAAGCAAAAATGGCTTGCTTTAAAGTCCTAAAAGAGGAAGGGAAGCGTCCTTTCTTTCTGTACCCAGCATCACTCAGATACAGAGTGAATGGAAAGCTCATTTCAGCTGACTGAGCCGTTTTCATGCATTTCTTTGCATCCTTGTTATAACTTTAAATGTTGAACTTTGTGACTTTACAATGAAGACGCCTTGCCTCTCGCTATTTTTTATAGTGATAGTATTAAAAAGAACTGTAAAGCTGGTTACCATTTTCACACTTCGCGATCTCTGTTGCGTTTGTATTTGATTCGGCCTTTTCGTAAGTGTAATGAGATAGAATTTTGAGATAAAGTTATCTCATTTTGTTGCACATTCTTTGTACATGTAATTTCTTAAATTTTATAGCATGGTTCTTGAACAATTTAAAAGTTGTCATTTTCTCCTTCCATACTATGTACAAGATTCAGGGGTGTGATTTGTTTAGGTTTTTCCAGAATTCTGGCCAAAATTTTTGCCTTTTGGGTGATTTTTAACCCGTCTTTGGGTATTTTTGCCCGATTCCGCCTTTTTTTTTTTTTTTTTTTTTTTTTTTTTCTATTTTCTGGATTTTTTCAAGCTTTGAATCGCTCCTCTGATTATTGTTGTTTTTCATAGATCAGACCTCATTGAATTGTTGTTTGAATTTTCAACAACATTTGTTATTACATGCATATGTTTCTTCAAAATGTAGCCCATCTTGACTGGAAAGCAAGGTTCTGGTAATGCTTCTTCACTGCTTGGGTTTGAGTGCGCTCACCGGGGTCACCCGCGTCTTCAGCTGTTTATTTCTAGCTTGTGGTAAGATTGAAGAACTGCGTAATTTCAATTTGTATTGCGCTCTTTATAAGTTCCTAACATGTTTCACATGGAGCTTGAGCAATGTGAGATTGGTCATGTTTTCTCCTCATCCATGTTTAAGATGATTGTCCATCGATCAGGCTTCACTGAATCTTTGTATCAATTTTCAAAACAAAATGTTGCACTGTTTAAATTCTTCATGTTTTTCTTGTCTAGAGAGCAGGATGACACTTCTGCGCTGCCTGGATTTGGTGCGCTCCCCGGGGCTCTTTCGCCGGGTCGACGGGCGTCTTCCGCTGAAGGTGCCGGTTGGTCCGTGGGGTGCTCTGGCGGGTGTCCCGGTTTTGGGTCGTGTGGGGTGTTGTTTTGCTTTCTATTTACATTTTTTCCTAATGTAAGCATGAATTTGCATAATTTTTTCGTATCTTGACCATTTTAATACGGTCTTGTTGGTCGTGTTTTAGTGCATAAATTTTTGCACTAAAAAATAATCAATCATTCAAATTTGTCTTTTGCCAGCACTGTTGGATTTTGAACTGCCAATTGTTTTGCTGCCTTTGTCCCAGTGTTCAGGGCTGTTGCGTGATTTGAGGCCCTGACTTCGTGCGGCGTCGCTTTTCAATTGCGTGTTCTTAATCAACTTTTTATGTTTTTTCCTCCTTTTATGTTTCCTTCTCCTTGTATTTTTTTTTTGTAATGTTTGCAGCTGTACATGTAATTCAAGATCCAACTACATTAGGTTTTGTGTATTCTACAGGTATGTTAGGGATATTGAAATTATATGCAGTATTTAAAATGACATACAATGTACATGTGTGTTTTTATTGTAACCTTATGAACATTCAAGTATTTACATCAGAAGAGGATATCTTCTGGATTTTACTACCAATAATTAAATGGTTCTAACTTTAAGTACTTTTAACTGTAGAGGTATTCAGGACACTTTCAAGCGTAAAAAAGTTTTTCATTACCTTAGGTCAATAGGAAGTGATATTATTTTTCTGCAGGAGACCCATTCTTCTACTACAGAGGAAACATTTTGGAAAACACAATGGGGTGCTCATGCCTGGTTTAACAGTTATGCTTCTAACAGCAGAGGGGTGGCCATTTTGATTAGTAATTCTATTTCTGTTGATGTTAAATCCATTTATAAAGATCCTAATGGAAGGTTTTTAATTTTGTCTGCTGTTTTGAATGGGTTCCCAGTTGTTTTGACAAATATTTATGCCCCTAATGCTGATGATCCCCAGTTTTATTTGGATGTGTTTGCCCACTTAGATAAATTTGATGGTTCATCCCTTGTTATTGCTGGTGATCTAAATTTAGCTTTGAGTGATCTTGATTACCGTGGTTCTCGTGCTCGCCATTCAAATATTAATGCAAGTGAAATGGTCAATATTTTGATCGAAGATTTTAATTTAATTGATGTATGGCGGCATTATCACCCTAACCTTAGGCATTATACCCGTCATCAACACAATCCTAAGGTTTTATCAAGATTGGATTATATTTTGATTTCAGAGAATATGATTGGTTCCTGTTATGGTTCTAAAATTCTTCCTGGGGTTAACTCAGATCACTCAATTGTTAATTTGAAATTTGATTTGGATCCCAACCCCCGTGGCAGATGCTACTGGAAATTGAATTGTAATTATCTTCGTAAAGATGCTGACTTTATTAAATTTATTAAAAATAAAATTGAGGAGTTTAAAATGACCAATCTTTGTAACACTGATTGTAATTCCAATTCTATTTGGGATGCTTTCAAATGTACCATCACTGGTTATTGTATTGAGTACACATCTAGAAAGAAGAAAGAGAGACATCCTCTAAGAATAACCTTATTAATAAGATTAAGGAGCTTCAACTCAAATTGGTCGATGGTCTTGATGACGATGCTTATGCTACTATCAATGATGAGCTTAAAGAGTTAGATTCCCAGTTGAATAAGATTGTTGATTTTGAGACTGATGGGCTTATCACTAGATCCCGCTGCCGTTGGGCAGAAGAGGGTGAGAGAAGTTCCAAATACTTCTGCAATTTGGAGAAAAGATCTAATGAAAAGAAAAGCATTAATCGCATCAGGACTGCCGATCAAGATATGATAACAAACAAAAGAATATTCTGGAGGAAATTCACAAATTTTATAGCAAGTTGTACCAATACTCTGGTATTGAAAAGAATTGTACTGAGTATGATGTAACAGTTAATGATTTTTAAACCCTCTTGATATTCCCAAGCTCTCCAATGAAGATAAAGATAATCTTGATCAGCCCCTTTCAAAAATGAGGTTTTTCAGACTATTTCTTCTATGAATCACAACAAATCTCCAGGGTATGATGGCTTACCCGTCGAATTTTACATCATTTTTGGAACGACATTAGTGATATGCTTCTTGACTCTTTTAATTTTTCTTTTGAAAGTGGCCTTCTTAGTTTGTCCCAAAGAAATGGAATTATCACTTTATTGCCAAAGAAAGATAAGGATCTATTGGAAATTCAAAATTATAGACCAATCTCACTTCTTACTACTGATTACAAAATTATTGCCAAGACTATGGCTAACCGTTTAAAGAAATGTATTGGTAATTTGATCCATTCAGACCAGTCTGGCTTTTTAAAAGGCAGAAGCATTGGTAATAACATTAGGCTACTTTTAGATGTAATTGATTTTACTGAGGCGAATGATATCCCTGCTGCTGTTATTTTATTAGATATCCAAAAGCATTTGATTCGGTCAGTCATGAGTTCCTCTTTAAAGTGTTGGATCATCTTAATTTTGGTGAAAATTTTATCAAATGGGTTAAAACTTTTTACTCAGGCAGGAAATCTGTTGTTATTAACAACGGTTTCCTTACAAAATCAGTCAATATGGAACGGGGCATATTTCAAGGTTGCCCAATCTCCCCATACCTTTTCCTGTGTGTCATGGAGACGCTTGGGAGTGCAATTAGGATTAATTCCAATATTAAAGGTATTTTGGTTAACAGGAAAGAATTGAAAGTGTCCATGCTTGCTGATGACACTACATGTTACATTGATGGTTCAAAGGAATCATTTCAAAGTCTGTTTGATATCCTCAACACTTTTGGTAAATGCTCTGGTTGTAAGGTAAACATGTCTAAATCCAAATCAATTTGGATAGGCTCTAAAAAAGGCAACCAAGAGTTTCCATTTCAAGATAAGGGGCTTTGCTGGGTTCAAGACAAATTCAGTTACCTTGGTATTAATTTTTCCCTCAATCTGAGTTTGTTGTTTGACTTAAATTATAAGGTGAAACTGAAGCAAATTGAACAAACCTTAAATTGTTGGAAAGCTAGAAGTTTGTCACTCATTGGTAAAATTTGTGTCATAAAATCTCTTTTGCTTCCACAGTTGTTGTATCTTTTTTCTGTGCTCTGTATAAAAATTCCAGAAACTTTTTTCAAAAATTTAAATAAATTATTTTTTAATTTCATCTGGAATGGGGAAATGACAGAGTGAAGAGGGATTTTGTATGTCTTGATTATTCTTTGGGTGGTTTACGATGGTTAATGTAAAGTGTTTTATGGAGGCTCAAAAATTGATTTGGGTAAAATATTTACTTGATGACAACTATGAGTGCATGTGGAAATCTCTTGAGATTTCTTTTCTTCAAAATTTCATTCTGATGTTAAAATTCTGTGGAAATCTCATGCACCTGAAAGTATTCTTTTCGCGTCTGAAGAATGTGCAGCTGGCTGATTCAATAAGATCGTAGTATGCTTTTAGAGATAAAGCCACTGAAGACCTTGATTATGAGATCCGAGAAATGAGGAGTCAGAATAGCACTTGTATTTGGTTCAATAGAAGTATTAGATCCAAATCAAAACAGTATTTTTATTACGATTCTTGGTATACTAAAGGGATTTGTACTCTATCTGATGTTCTTTATGATAATCTTCCCACACCAGTCTTAAAATCTTTTGACGACTTAATAATTGAATTTGATATCTCTTACAGAGATAGGAGAAAATATAATGTGTTGATGGATAGCATTGTTCATTATTGTGGGATGCTGGATGATTTTGAGGACCAGGATTTTGACACTTTCGACATTTTCTCTAATAATCTTATCCTGGTCCCCAGGGTCCCTCGCTACACCTACAGTATAATGTTAAACAAGCTTCCCCCTGAAAGAATTCAAAAATTCTGGGAAGATATCTTTGAAGATTTTTGTGATAAGGGGAATGTAGGGTGGGAAGAAATTCATATCCGGAATTTCAAATGTACCATTGAGACTCAATTAAGATCATTTTATTTTAAACTATTCCATAAGGCAATTGCTTTCAACAGCTTTCTCCACAAAATTGGAAGAAAAGATTCTCCTCTTTGTTTCTTTTGTGACAAATTTCCCGAAACTGTGGTTCATGTTTTTTGTGAATGTGATAAAGTTAAATGTATCTGGAATGAGTTATTTAACATGTTAAATGACAAACTTCACCTGAATATTCAGTTTAATAGTTTTGACCTTATGTTTGGTATTGCCAATGATAATTTACTTTCCTTTTTAATATTATGCAGTAAATACTACATTTACAGATGTAGATTTCAGGAAGTGAACCCAAACTTTACTGCTTTGAAAAACTTCATTTTGATGAAAAGAAAATGGAATATGATATTGCTTATAAAAGGGTAAATTAAGTAATCACTTTAAAAAGTGGTGCTTTGACATTTGATGTACAAGGTGCATCAGCACTGTAATATTGGTTTGCCATTATGTCACAGGTACATGTATGTTGACTCTGTATGATATACTAATTGTATCTCATTATTCATTATTTGTGCATTATGTAGTACACTATGCCATGTATGTATACACACATTTGCAGCTGTAATTGTGATTCTCTGTGATTATATTACTCTTATGTTTGCTTTTTCCAATAAAAAATATAATGACAAAAAAAAAAAAAAATTTTGATTTTTTGAAATTAGCAATTTAATACACATTTTATGGCAAATCATTAAAAATTGATATTTTTGATATTTAACAGTACTTGAAGTAAACCTTATAAATCTGATGATTTATACTTAAAGTGTATGTAGGTGGGATGAAATGCCGACGATCAATTGAAAATTTTGACCTTTTCAGTTATTGAAGATATGGATTTTTTCCCAAAACACCAACAAAATTAGGTCTTTTGGGAAAAAATCCATATCTTCAATATGAAAGGTCAAAATTTTCAATTGACCGTCGGCTTTTCCTCCCTGCTGCACATACACTTTAAGAATATATCATTAGATTTATATAATTTACTTCGAGGACTGTTATATATCAAAATTTGAAAAATATCAAATTTTTATAATTTGTCATAAAATTTGTATTATATTGTGATTTTCAAAAATGAAAATTATTTGATATCAGAAAGACATGCTTCAGATTCAGAATGCAATTCGATAGGTCTGAGATGCTCTCATGTCCCACAAAAAATACTGTCGAAACGCAATAAACGCTCATTTTAGATCCCTTAAAATGTTATTGTAAAATATTTTGGACAAAATAATTAATATTTGTGCAAAATATTTTGTCAGCAGTTGAATAACATTCTGTTAAAATGTTTTGCATTACCTTTTCAAAAATGTTTTATGAAGGTTAATACCCTTTATATAACCAGACATTTAAACCTTTTCTGTAAAACACTGTGTTTGTTGGGATACTTAACACAATGAAATAATCGGACCATCAACCTTAGAAATTGACATTTTTCATTTAAATATTGTTGGATTGAATTTTGTGCAATTGAGTGTATGTACAACAATTGATCACATTGTATGTTTTTGTTTGACTTGTTCTTACAGCCTGAGAATATAATGCTGCTGAATCGTAATAGTCATAGCATCAAGTTGATTGACTTTGGGCTGTCACGGAAGGTCGCAAAGGGCAGAGAGATCCGTGATATGATTGGCACACCGGAATTTGTCGGTAAGTTGTGAAAACACAATTTGACATGTTGGAGAATGAGTTTGATATGTGAAATCTAAATGAGCTGTGAGTATCAGAAGAAAAAAATATATTAGAAGTTGTAATTTTTGTGTGTGTCTATTTTTGTGTTTTGCCAATATGTAACCACTTGTTTTTAAATTTGAAATTAAAATATACATTTGTGTATTCTAATTTTGTATGCATGATTTTTAAAATATCAAATTTTTATAATTTGTCATAAAATTTGTATTATATTGTGATTTTCAAAAAATGAAAATTATTTGATATCAGAAAGACATGCTTCGTATTCAGAATGCAATTCGATAGGTCTGAGGTGCTCTCATGTCCCACAAAAAATACTGTCGAAACCCAATAAACGCTCATTTTAGATCCCTTAACTCAAGAACCACAAAAGATGGGAATATAAAATGTGATTATTGGCTGGCTTCCTTGACTTATCTCCTTTAAAATCAATGTATAATAATAACAGTGAATAGATTCATCAGGTTTGTAAATCAAATCAAGTAGTAATTTTTGTTTGGCAAGTAATATTTCGTCCATCTCGTCGGAGGAATTCATCAGATGTGAGCATCTGATCCACTTTCCCGGGAAACTGGCTTCCGGTTTTGAGTAGTCTTACTTCCAGTCTTCAAAAGTGGGTCAAATACGTGACAAAAATTACTACTTGTATAATAATAAGATGCAGTTTTTTATTAGTTAAATTGCTTAAACGAGAAAAAATATGGTTCCGGCCATCACACTCTCCTTAAGCAAACCGAGTGATATATAAAATTGGCAGTCAGTGAGCAGGCACACAGACCTGACCAGAATAACAGGCATATAATTTGATTGGTTCCAATCAAGATGGGCGTAATTGGATTATGCAATCAATGTGCCTTTAATCACGATGAGAAATTAACGGGGAATGTCAGGGTTAGATTACGGTTTAGTCAAAACATCTTTTAGATGAGGTTAGTAAGCTGGAAAAGTACACTTGCTGAGTTATTGCAAACATTAATGAGGGGAAGGGGTTCATTAAGGTGTGTTTGTGTTTAATTATGGAAACTTTCTTTTCATCTCAGATGCAGAAGTTGAGATTAGATTAGATTCACTTGGGTGCAGAAAAAAAAGAGTTTAAGAAAATTGAAATAGAAATACATGCATGTATCACCAAATAAACTTGTTTGTTGTTTTGCCCAACTAAGTCACATCTATTTGCCCATCAGATATTTATGTATAATATTAATGCTCTTAAAGCCATATATTGTAATTTTTTTTGCTTTTGATTTTTTTTTAAATTCTGATTTGTACATGTTTGTAATGTACTTTAACCCTAACACCTGTAAATACCCCAAAATACCACAACGAAAAATTTTGCGCATGCATGCATCCCAGGGTCTGCGATGACGCAATCACCTTAAGTGTTATATGCTCACGGAATTGCTGGCCAGGCAGCAATAACCTGTGTAGCTACCGGTCCGTGATCGTGTGGTTGGCGTGCGGGGGGGTCAAAGGTTCGAATCCCGGGGTGCCAAGTCAAAAATTCTTCTTCTTCTTGACTTTTTCGGATCTTCTTTGACTTCCGACATCAAAAACCAGGGTTCAGTGTTAGGGTTAATTAACTAACCTATCCTGTTAGTACTGTATCATACTGTTACAGGGGAAACAGTATTTGTGAGAAAATCTGACATGGATAAAACTGTGTCCTATCGTTTTATTCACATGATAAAAATATTAATCAAATGCATATGTGATGTTCATAACACGGTGCGTACATGATGTACAGGATGGTCATCAAAAGGACCAACCTCGGCCATGGTCGATGGTGTAGCACGCAATGCGGATATAGGGGACATGCCTGACAATGAAAACTAACAGTTTGTGGAAAAGATTTGCAAATCTATTTCTTATGGAAATGTTACAATACGGCTTTAAATAGACTTGATGTGGAACCCCATTATTATTTTGAAAATATCTAGTCAATTTCACATCAATATATATATGGGACCCATAAACCTAGTCTGGGAAATTATTAAGTCATATTTTTATACTGAATGATAATAAAATTATAGCAATTGATAACTTGCAGTGAGTGGGTTATGTCATTTTCCATTAGCTGGATATAGCTCATTATGCTTACAGTAAAAGTGGAAAATTTTTACGCTTTGCCAATTTTAAACTGTTTCCCTTGTTTTTAAATTTGTGATTCTATGTTTTCTTTCATTTACCGATACACAATAGGATTATAAACACGTTTGTTATTTTCGCGGTAGCAGCTTGGAATGCGAAAATTTCAGCTTTTACTGCACTTCTGTACATTATAAAATAGAGTGCTTTGTTATTTCATTGCAGTTGGACTGGTTGTTACCAGAGAAGATATTTTAGTAAATCTTACCTTCCCAGAATCCTTTGCAACATGGTGCATCCCCTCATTGCATCAAATGACACTCCCATTACTTTGTAAAGGTTCCTTTGTTTTCATTTTGAGAATAGACTGGTTAAACATGAGTCGATAGTCAAGAAATAAACATATTTGGCAAGATCTGGACTTGCTCTGTAAATCTTCTCTTGGTTGTTACTAATAGGCATTATGACTCTATAAAATTGCCAAATCTGTAAAAAATCGCATTCTTTATACAGATTTGCATTTTTTTTCTTGCTTGCTTGCATTTTTAAAGTCAAACTTAAATCTAATTTTGCAAAAACAAATCCCTAAATTGCATAATCTGGGTTGGTTTCTTCTTTGCCTAAGCTTCAAATTATGTTACAATTATTCACAGTTCATTTTGTAATTTGTTTCCAGGAATGACCCATTTTTATCTGTCATGTTATGCTTATTGATTTCTAGTCAGTTGTCATGTTTATTAGAGTGTTTTCTTCTTGAGAGATGCGGTTGCTAGGAAATGACAGAAATCCACTTAAAGATGGGAGGACGAAGGCAATAAATCAGTGACGTGAACATATGTGACATGATCAAGGAGAATGAGTCGGATGTCGCTAATATTGTTTTTGAGATATTGGCAAAAATAGTGTTCAAATTCTTTTGTTTTATATTGTTTTCAGCCATTGATCAAGTCCTCATAACTTCGGTGACACGATGTCCGATTTTGATGGGGTTTGCATCAAAATGTAGCATTCAGAAACTGCCAGAAAATTATGTAAAAACTTCTAATTGAAAATTGCCGACATGTGATCCATTCCCCTTGATCAATGATCATGTAACATATTAGAAGTTTACAATCCATTCCATTCAGGTCTTGAATCTTCTAAAAGTTGTAATCTTACCAATACTAGGCACATCTGTCCGCATTTAAAGGGCATTTGTTTATTTAAAAAAATTAAAACTATGGTTATAATGTAAAAAAATTAAAACTATGGTTATAATGTCAAAAAATTAAAACTATGGTTATAATGTAAAATTTTGTTTAACAATTTGTATTAAAATTAGGAACCAGACTGTTGCCAGCACTAGCAGGGTTAACTTTACGGATAGTATGGTTGGAAAAAACACCTATTCTTGGCTCTACAATATAAAAAAGAAACACATCTTTTCACAATATTTAATGTAAAATATGTTAATGATAGACAAAAAAAAGTTTCAATAAAAATGAAAGGTTATCTCTGTGGGAATGATTCTCAAATTAAATTGAAAATAAAATAAAATGTAAACTGTCAATGTTGCATGAAAAAAAAAAGTATACCAACTAAAAATAGTACAATATACTCTTGTATTTAATTAACATAACTTTTCCCACGCTGTATAACATTCCATGTTCTGTCCTACATGTACTGTTATTCATCACTGAACGACCATGTGACTAATCATGTGTTTGTCTGATCATGAGAGTGTTGCCATTGTATGCATAAGTTAACATATTTTCCGTGGGTAGAACATTATTTTCATGGGTATAAAGTAGAGCTTCCCAAACTGGGTCGCAACCAAAATGTGGGTCGCGAGCACTTTTTCAGGGGGTAACGGACCTTGACTAAATATTTAAAATAATGCATACTTAAATGAAGAGGATCACCTCTTTAAAAAGGAATTTGTGTAGCACTGTGCATTAAGGTGCAGGGTATACCATCATCCAGGTGAAACTCCATTTTGGTATTAAAATTTCACATTTTCGTACACTTTGCACGCAGCATTTGTCCCATTAAAAGTCATTTTGGAGAGTCGGTCAGCTGCACTACTTTGCAATTTTGTCTGGTGCTCCAACGATTAGTTTCGGTTAGTAACAAGTTTTGCATTATGATCAGGGTCACACAATATTTTTCTCATGAAATTTGGGTCACAGAGAAAAAATGTTTGGGAAGACCTGATATTAAGTGATCCAGGAAAGGTTCCTTGTGAAACAAAAACAACTTTTCATTCTGCGACATAATTTACATGTATGACAATTTTCAAGGACAAGTAGGCCTAATGCTCAAAATCATACCAATTATATTAATACCAAAAAACAATTCAGCCCGAGTCACTGGTCAAATAATCAAAAGTTGCCCAATTTATTCTTATAACCATTGGTTTCTATAGGACAGGGAACTACTGGAAGTCGCCAGAGCCGATGTTTAAAAAGTCCCCAAATGTATTTCTTTAGCATTAATTTCTATGGTCAAATGGTCAAAAGTTGCTGGGAAAATCTTCAAAAGTCACCCAATTGGGCTACCAAATCATGAGTTTGGCAACCCATGAAAATTTAATTTTTGCGCTCAACGAAGCTACTCACAAAAATAAAAATATGCAAATATGTTCTTTCTAGACGCATAATAGGTCTGTGTACGAAAACTAAAAATTTCTATTATAAGAACAAGCAAAGAAGTTCAAAATTGGCAAAGCGCAAACAATTGTACACTTGAAAAATACCACTTATGCAATAGAATAACAAGCGACATCGGGAGCCTCTTCTTGTAATTATTTTGTGTGTCAAATATCCCATTCAGCTTTAGATCACTTAGATGTGTTATGTTCAAACAGCCATTGTGCCTGCTGAAGGAAAAACACCTGTACCTAAATGTATAATTGCCTGGATGATTTCCGTTATTAAAGCAAAATTGGACCACGTTGATATTATTTAGGTGTTTTGAATGTAAAAGTTCATTGTGTGTGCTATAGTACCGATTGGAGCAAAGGAATACAACAAAAATGATGAGGAGAATGATTTAATGATTTTGTGAGAAGGGTGCTATTTATTTAAGTTGCTTGTTTTCAAATCTATTTTTTGAAAATGGTTACTTTTTGGTAACATGATAACAAAACAAAAACTGCAAAACAAGCTAATAAATTAAATACAAATGAAATGAAAATATGTGACATATAGCATCAGCTTTACTCATTTTGGGTTTTCCTGTATCACTGATTATTATTACGTTTTGAGAAATACGAAAAAGAGGTTCATATACTTTATAAGTTTATGTTATTTTTTTGGGCCATGGACGCTGCTTTTGATCATTAGTAACTTTGGAATGTCATTGCCAAAAAAAGATTTGTGATGATACCCAGTCCTACATGTACATATGTGGGTGTTTTAAAGAAGAAAATCATACTACTTATTAGGCTATGTAATTATTCAGATCGATTAGTGGGTACCCGCTAACTGACATTGAGATAATGGAAAGGTTAAAAGTTGCCCAAATCAAAATGGCATGACTGTTATAGTTCACTTGTAAACAGATTACTAACTGAAATCTGAATACACTTTATGTCATGTAAATTATGTAAATAATCAAGTAGATTTTAATGGTTCTTTTCTTTTTTCTTTTTGTTCTTTCATTTTTTCTTTTCTTTTCTTTTCTTTTTTCTTTTCTTTTCTTTTCTTTTCATCTCTTTTCTTTTCTTTTCTTTTCTTTTCTTTTCTTTTCTTTTCTTTTCTTTTCTTTTCTTTTCTTTTCTCTACCTTTTGTTTCATTTTCTTTTCTTTTCTTTTCTTTTCTTTTCTTTTCTTTTCTTTTCTTTTCTTTTCTTTTCTTTTCTTTTCTTTTCTTTTCTTTTCTTTTCTTTTCTTTTCTTTCATTTTCTTTTCTTTTCTTTTCTTTTTCTTTTCTTTTTTTTTTTTTTACTTTGTTTCTTTTTGTTTCTTTTCGTTTGTTCGTTGAATCTTTCTATATTTATTTTTTCTCTTTCTGTCTTTTCTCATTTCATTCTTTTCTTCATTCCTTTCTTACATGTACATTAGTAAATTTGTTCTTTCTTTCTTTCTTTCTTTTCATTCTTTTTATTCTTTCATGTGTTTCTTTCTCTGTCTTTGTCTTTTATTGCTTTTGATCTTTTTGCGGAACTCATGGTTTTGTACATTTCCATTTTCATATCGGTTTACGCAAAATATTTATCTACTTGTTTCATGTGGAAATGCCCAGCAAATATTGATTTTTGGAGAAAAAATATTTACTTGATCATGAATAATGCATTCATACATAGGATTTGGGAAAATGTATTTCTTTGCCCATCAACTATAGCAGACTTGTTTGTATAAATATATATTGTGTTACAAATAAGTAAGTGACCCACATACAATGCAAGAAATATTGCGAGATCAAACAAGATTGCTTTTTATTGAATAATAACAATGAACTTGATCCAGATATTGGGCTATGCCATTTGAAATCAACACTCCCCCTGTGGAAGATTTACCTGATATTAAAGTTTTCCACAGAGCGAGTATGGGTTTCAAATAGAATATGTAATTGGGTAACTTCCATTTGAAATACTCACTCCAGTTGTGGATTATATAGGTAAAGCTATATACAGGGGGAGTATGGGTTTCAAAATAATCAACCCTACCAATTCCATTTGAAAAACATACTCCCTCTATGGAAGACTTTCCTTAAATCTTCCACAGGGGAAGTATGCATTTCAAATGGAATAGCCCTCTGTTCATGAATGCAAAAACAGTTTTTATGTGTTCTGTTTGTAGACTGCACTAGGCAAATAATTCAAGGTTATTTGGGGTAGCGGACCAGCTTGCAAACATGCATTAACAAAGTCAATCAGGTTCAAGTACCTTTCTGGGAAAAAGTAACCGAAACCTGAGACTAATATAATCTGCAACACAAACAACTTGTTATACAACTACATTTGCAGAAAAATTACAATATTTCTATTGATGTGTATGCATCAGAATACATCTATTGCAGCATACACAAGATTACTGCCATGTTCTGTTGATAACTCTGCAGAGATATTAATGTCCTCAGTATGCAGCATTTTTGCTATCTACAGTAGATAGCAGTTAGATATGATTGTAATAATCTGTAATAGATACCATTGATCTTTAGTAGATATCATTTGCTACCCAGCAAACACAAAACGCGTTTTAAAAACGTTTTAAATAAGTTATATTTTGGCTTTTGGTTTAGGTAAAACGTTTTAATAACATTAAAATGTCGGGTTATATAAAGGTCATGATAACGTTTTAAAACGTTTTATATGGAAACACACTACAACAATATTTTTAAATGTTTTCAAAAATGTTATTGTAAACTATTTTTGCAAACATTTTTGCCAAATATTGTGTCAATACTTAAATAACATTATGTTAAAATATTTGAACCCAGCAAACACAGAAATGTTCTTAAAATGTTTTTTTTCAAACCTTTTAATAACATTTAAATGTCGGGTTATATAAAGGTCATGAAAACGTTTTTAAAACGTTATTGAAAATATTTTAGGCAAACATTTTTCGCAAAATATTTTTTCAACCCCAAAATAACATTCTGTTTAGAATGTTTTGTATCAAGTTTTCAAGAATGTTTTTGTAATGGTATTAAAACGTTTTTATACCCTTTATATAACCCGACATTTAAACGTTTTCTGTAAAACATTTTTGTTATCTATTTAATGCATGTAAGAAGAGAGATATATACTTTCGTCAGTAGATGTATACGTTAATATTGTTTATGTAATTTACAATGTATTTTAGGGCCGGAGGCCTTTATATACTGAATAAATTTCCTTCATTTGAGGGAATTGAATTGAATTGAATTGAATTGTTTGCTGAGCAGTAGATTATCAAAAAATGTTTTTCAAGGTTATGAAAACGTTTTATACTCTTAATATACCCTTTATATAACCCGACATTTAAACGTTTTCTGACAACCTTTTATAACCTTTTTGCGAATGATGTCGAAAACGTGCTGTGTTTGCTGGGTATCTTAGGAAGATAATTATTATTGTTTGCTATCTGCAGTAGATAGCATCATTTGCAATTTCCAGTAGATATCATTGTTTTGCAATCTTCAGTATATACCATTATTTGTTATCGCCAGTAGATATCATTGGTTGCTGTTGTCAGTGGATAGCATTGGTTAATACCTTCAGTAGATAGCATATAGCAGTCATCAGTTGATAGCAGTAGTTGCTATCTTCAGTAAATACCATCATTGGTACTTACCTTCAGTAGGTAACATTGATAATAGTCTTTAATTGATAACATGGTTTGCTGTCATCAGAAGATAGCATCATATACACCCTTAGGCAGACATACCATTGGTTGCTATCTTCAGTAGATAGCATTATTTGCTATCTGAGGTAGATACCATTGATTGCTATCTTCAGTAGATAGCATAATTTGCTCTCTTCAGTAGATAGCATCATTTGCTATCTTCAGTAGATAGCATTGATAGCAGTCTTTAGTTGGTACCATTGTTTGCTATCTTCAGTAGATAGCATCAATTGCTATATTCAGTAGATAGCATCAATTGCTATCTTCAGTAGATAGCATAATTTGCTATCTTCAGTAGATAGCATCAATTGCTATCTTCAGTAGATAGCATAATATGCTATCTTCAGTAGATAGCATCAATTGCTATCTTCAGTAGATAACATCATTTGCTATCTTCAGTAGATAGCATCATTGATAGCAGTCTTTAGTAGATGCCATCATTTGCTCTCTTCAGCATCATTTGCTCTCTTCAGCATCATTTGCTCTCTTCAGTAGATACCATTGTTTACTATCTTCAGTAGATATCATACTAGCATAATTTGCAATATTCTGTAGAAAACACTGATTTTGACATTTCAACAAGATACCAGTGTGTTAGATATCTGTTTTTGCAGTTTGCTCACTATCATTGTGTATTTGCTATCATTAAAGACCTTTTCAGCAGCTGAGCGGAAATCATCTTAAATTAGTTCAAAAAGATGTCGCTTAAAGTGAACAAGAACAGTACAACCAATCACACACTGGCAACAGCGCATTTGAGGGTTGCATGACGTGGTATGATTATACACACCAATCACGTCCCGCTTTTCTCTTACGTGATCTAGGTATTGTCCACTGCATGATGGAATACGCATTGCCAGAAATTGATTAGTTGAATGGTTTGATGGTCGTGCATGATCTGTGTTGATCTATCTTGAAAAGATCTATTAAATAAGCTTTTTTTTCCGCTATCTTCAGAAGGTTACATTTTGTTTGCGGTCTTCAGTAGATAGTGGGCCTATTATGTTTATTTTCTTTGAAGTACAGGTAGCATCATCTTGCTCTCTCCAGTTGATAATATTGTAAAGAATTTAATCCTGATGGGATCCTTCCAGTGTTATCCAGTAAATTTGTGCTTTTAACAGAGATGGATCAAATTGTTATTTTTGATGACTAAGATATGCACTTTGAATATTGGAAAATGGTTGATTAACCTGATCGATGTTTGTTCTTTTTTTTCTGTTTTTCAGCCCCAGAAGTAGTGAACTATGAACCACTTGGATTACCAACAGATATGTGGTAAGTTTCCAAATTTACACTTGGTCATAAGGCCATGGAAAATTAATTGTTTGGTTGTGGATCCCCGACCAACCATAGTTCAGAATGGCGATCGGAAATATTTGGGCGCCTCGGGCGGGGGAGGGAAAGTCGGTAGAGATTCTATTTATTAGTATAGATATTATAAAAATCTACATATTTTCATGTCTACATGCATATAAAACTGCAATTTTTCAGTGAAATTGGCCTTCGTATTGATTGTATATCAACTGTTGATCACAGTAATTTTTCTGTTGTAATCTGGAAGTAAGTTCCAGTATTCAAGAGCTTGCTTTTGTCAATAGATGACATACTAACAATGCCCCAGACAGTGATGGACGTCAAAATAAATAAATAAAATTAAATATATTTGCGACTGACTGACCTTAGTTTTCCAGCAAAGGGGAACCATAACTAAAACATTGATTTTTTTCAATAGATGACACATTCATAGTTTCTCAGACTGAGAGAGTGATGGGCGTCAAAATAAATAGATAAATAAATAAATAAAATATATTCTCGACCGTCTGATCTTACTTTGCGAGAAAAGGGGGGACCATAACCAAAAAATGATTTTCCACAGCCCAAGAGAGAATAGAAACAAAAAATGTATAATAGTATAAATATTGATTGGTCCAGAATTTGTGACCCGATCTGATCCAGTCAGGCCTGCCCTGGCAGCTTTGAATATTGAGTTATCCGTAAGTAAACTTTGTATATTAATGCAGAAAACCCTGTTTCTGATTCTTGATGAAGTCAGAGACACACCTGTCGAAAGCACGACCACTCACACAGGTACCGTGATATCTGCAGATGTACTCGTAGAAATACTACAACTTATTATGAATTCCTGTCAAAAAAGCCTATCTACCTTCTTGTTTCTGAAGTTTTGATATTTGGAGAAGCCATTTGTAATGATATTGCACATGTAATCAAATAAACAGGCAAGCACAAACAAATACACACTGAAATACGGTAAAATAACATAACATATAAGTTAAGTTTCTATATTTTCCCATTCATACATCTCATGTTTACACAATTGTATGCATCAATTTGTTTACACCTTTCCAAGAAATAAATATCAGCTGTTGTAGTTTTTCAATCCACATTAAATAGTACTGGATTTTGAGTAAACTGATCTGACACTGTTTAGCACGTGCAGATATACATGTAGGTGGTGTATGTGCTTCGTCCGTGATTCGGAAGTCACGTAAAGCCGTTGGTCCTGTGTACAGGAAGAGTCAAACCCTGTGCATGTTAAGTGTCAGAGCTATTTGAAAAGAGAAGGGAGACCATCCCCGTTCTGATATCTGCAATCAATCCTAGGTTCCTGGATCGTGCATAGGTAAAAAAACTGCACGTTAAGGGCTGGGGTATGAACGTTTGGACAGTATTTATTTTGGGACATTAGAGCATATCAGACATATCGAATTGCATTCTGAATATCTGAAGAATGTCCTTCTGATATCAAATAATTTTGATTTTTGAAATTTGCAATTTAATACACATTTTATGGCAAATCATTAAAAAATTGATATTTTTGATATTTAACAGTACTTGAAGTAAACTTTATAAATCTGATGATTTATACTTAAAGTGTAGGTTGGATGAAAAACCGACGATCAATTGAAAATTTTGACCAGATTGGAGATATGGATTTTTTCCCAAAACACCAAAAAAAAAGGTCTTTTGGGGAAAAAATCCATATCTTCAATATGAAAGGTCAAAATTTTCAATTGACCGCCGGACTTTTCCTCCCAGCTACATACACTTTAAGAATATATCATTAGATTTATATAATTTACTTCGAGGACTGTTATATGTCAAAAATTTGAAAAATATTAAATTTTTATAATTTGTCATAAAATTTGTATTATATTGTGATTTTCAAAAAATGAAAATTATTTGATATCAGAAAGACATGCTTCGTATTCAGAATGCAATTCGATAGGTCTGAGGTGCTCTCATGTCCCTCAAAAAATACTGTCGAAACGCAATAAACGCTCATTCTAGATCCCTTAAGCCTGTGCGACAATACTCAATTTGAGGTGTGCACGTATATAGGAAGAAGAAGAAGAATGGATGATTATAGATACCATAGATGCTCTCACCTGAGTTTATAGTACATGGGATATGAAGCTGTTACATTAAATGAAGGTTTAGTGTAAGAAGGTCCTATCTGCAATTAGCTGTCAGGTGTTGTATGTCCCTGAAAGAACTGTATCGCCTGAAACTTTAATTGTGTTGGTATTTTAATGCCACAACTAACAAATCTATTCACTTTAACAAATCTATTTGAGGAAGCCTGATCTAGACCACAGTGCAACCTCCTTGAGAGATGAAAAGGTGGTCTATTTTTGCCTCAGATACAAAAAAAAATAAAGTAAAAAAAAAAATGAAAAAATTAATCAAACCCGCATTCCGTATTAGGTTTTTCACTAGGGAATGGCTTTGAGACGAACTATTGAATTAAGATGGCCTAATCACTACGCAGTGCCGCCGAGAGGCATTACGGGCCTGTGGGTAAAATGAACTCACGGGCCCCTTCGATTAGCGATGACGGTGCAGGACTTCATAAGTGTGTTTGTGTGTGGGGGGCATTTCGAACGTAGCAACTTTTGCTCCCATGTTTGAACTTTGGTACAAATTCCGTGCGAAGCACAGAATAATTGCTAAATATAGCTAAATGATCAAATAATGAACATTGGATGGGACAATGCGCGAGAAACGCGCGAAAATTTGCAATTTGTTCCCACGATTAAGGTGTACTCTTCTGATTTCTCAAAGTCTTCGTTATATCGAGGATGATCATTGTGGCACTTGAAAGGCAGAAAGTAACATAGGCCTAATTCAAGTAAAATAGGTCTATTTATTAGAAAGTGTGGGTCAAAGGCTATCTTGTATTGTTAATGCCGCTCTTTTCTTTGTTTTTACGGGACCCCTACTTTGTTTGCTTTTTATGAGCTATAAAAGAGCAAAGAATACAGACCTATAATGGACCCGTAAAGGCAAAGAAAAGATACCTAAGTGGGCCCGAAAAAAAGCAAAGAAAAGATACCATGGGCCCGCCGTAAAAAAAAAGAGACCTTAGTGAGCGTGTAAAAAATCTTAATAAGCAAAGAAAATATACCTTTATGGACCCGTAAAAGGAAAAAATAATTGTCTCAGAGGGCCTGTAAAAAGTAAAGAAGAGATGCCTTAATTACAAGGCATCTTTTCTTTATTTTTACGGGCCCCTGAGGTCCCTTTTCTTTGCTTTTACAGGCCCATAGTAAAGTATGTTATCTTTACTTTTTACGGGCCCCCTAGGACCCAGGGTCCAGGGGTAATGCACCCCCTTACCCCCCCCCCCCCCTGTCGGCGGCACTGTCAATTGAAAATTAGGTAGTTTCGTAAAATTCTCTTTATTTCAAAAACAGAGTGGTCAATTGTCAAAATTCAAAAAGTATGTAACAGCTATTATGTTGCTCATGTTCATCAGTTACGTTTGCATTATGTGTTAAAGTAGCCAAAAATATCAGTTTCCGATGATGCAGTTCTTTCAGGGACACCCTCTATGTACAATAAAGAATGCAGAGATTGTAAAATGGCTTTTGAGCAGCTATTGCAGATAGGGATTTTGAGCGCTATTAACCCTCTCAGTAAATGCACACACATAAGGACTGTCATTCAGTGCTTTGTAGGAAGTGCATGATACACCATCATACTAGTGTAATTCCCAGGCAACTCTGAAAACGGAGATAAAACACATATGGTGACAGTGAATTTGCTGATTCAATCGATACATTTTGTTTGGTTTTTCATGGTTCATTTCAGCGAGTCATACAACATCACTCATGTGCTAAATAGTTGCTATTCATGTGCTGAGCTATAATGTTGAATACCTGTTAACAGTGTTGCCAACCCTACAATTTGGTAATCCTATCGACGACTTCTGAAGATTTTTGTGTGACTTTTGATCTTTCTTGTCACGTAGAAATCAATGATTTGGAAAGAAATTGGGTGTCTTTTCAAAATTTGCCCTTATTTTCTGTCCTGTAGAAACCAATGATTGAGAGAAACATTTGGTGATGTTTCAACGATTTGACGCGCCATTTGGGCTGATACGTTTTGGCAACCCAGCCTGTAAACATGTGGGAAATGTAGAATGATACTGTAGGATGAAAGTGAAGAAAAGCAAAAATACACTTATTATTGTTACAGAAAGTAAAGACTGGACAAAGGAACAAAAACAAGGAAGAATATAACCTAAGAATGAATCAAATGAGGGGGAAAGAAAGAAAACATTAAAATAGAATAAAGATATGTAAAGTGAAAGTATTGAAATAAAAGGTATAGCAACGAAAGGTAAACAAAACATGCAGTGGATTTGAGTAATCTGATTGTGATCAAGATTTATTACATTATATTATAGGCCTTTCACAACAATTTTTGTAAATTGGCATTCAGGTTTTGAATTTGAGCAAACATTTTGAAGAAAGAAAAACAACAGCAATGTGATTCATCACAGATTATTTTTTCATTGTATTATTTTGCATTATGCCTATCATTATTATAATTACTATTTTAATTACCCCACATAAATTTCGATATCCCCCTTAAAAACTCACACTCCCCGTTATATAAATATTAAACGGTCCCTTCCATGTCATGCGCTCCAGGATCTGTAATTTCAGCATGAATAAGATTGATAAGAATATGTGGAGCTGTTATTTTGAAGATTTGCTATGTCCAAAATAGAATATATCAAATATGAAATAACGTTTGCTATGTCAATTATAAAATAAGGTTAGCTAGGGTTAGGGCTAGATTAGCGAGCCTGTCATATTCAACAAACATTATTTTCAACATAGTGAACCTTCGACATAGCAAACCATATACCTGTATGCAGTCAAACGGAACCAAAATGCAACTACGCTTGGTGGTTTCTATGCAAGTATTAATGATGTCATTTCAATTAATGTCAAGTATCATTGATTCTGTCATTACTGACACATTTCATTCATACAACAGTTTGTGTACTCTTGTAGCTAAAAACTGTTGCGTGTTATTTAGCGTGTTTATAGTGAATATACGGATTATTGTGTACAATAGTTCTTGTATATATACCGAAACTTTTGCTGTTTATAGTGAGGCACAGTTACCGCACAAATCATGTATCATCTAAACATAACCGCCGTACATCTGCAATGACCCCGAGGTCACACTTGCAAAGCACAGGGAACATGAAATAGTGTGGCGTGAGCTATAAACAGCCCGTTCAACAGCTTGATCATGATTATGGAGGTGAACAGGTAGCTTCTGTTTTGATAACTCTTCGGGCTGAGAAGAGTCTTGAATGTCCTGCTTGATCAAATGCATCATGAAGAGGCTGCTACTTCCGGTAATAATAGTACACAATTTATCCTTGTGTTTTTAAAGTGCAAATACCTTTTGCCAATATTCTTCGATTGAGAAGGATATCATATATGTTACATACCTGTTATGGCTAGTGTTTATAGTGGGCGAGTTTCCGGACAATTTCTGACCAGATAGAATTTACATGCTAATGTACCGTGTATCTGCCCCTTATTTAAAGGAGCACAGTCCAATTTTCTCATACTTTTTTGGTTTAAATCTAAGCATTTTTTAGGTTTTGACCCTGTAAAGTGAAAAATATGACCTTTGACCTTTTTGCTTATAACTCGAGAATCATATGTCACAGGTAGACTTAACTATACTTTTTCTGATCGTTTTAACTAGATGAATACTTTGGTGCAATTGTGAACAAAATCTGATCAAATTCTGAAATGGGACCCCTGCATGACATTGAAGGGGCCATTACTGTTTTTGGAGCAAGGGACATGTTTTCTGGTATTTCAAGGTCTTCAGCAGAGTTAGAAGTTGCAGAGATGCCACATTTCAGGCATGAATGCAGGTTTTTTGTGAGTCCAAATTCCCACATTTTTATCTATTTTCAGCCCATTTTGGGGCTTTTTGGCCTGCATTCACATGCTTTTTCTGATTTTTCTCACCAGTTTCAGGTTTTTTGAGTAAACTGAGTGGTATCTCTGAACTTGGTTCTAAGCCTTAATCACAAAAATGCAGGACATTTGAAAACCATACAATTACATGTACACTTTGCAACTGGATTAATAATGAAAACATTTAGTAGTTGAAAAAGAACAATAGCAAAAATACCAAAATTATCCAAAAGAAAACTTCACAAACATTTTGTCAATTTCCCCTCATAATTAATCCATGATTATATAAAAACACTTCAGCAGTATACAGATATTGTTTATGATGACATATCATATTAAAAAAAACAGGTATAGGAAGTATTATGAATTCATATTTTCAATATTCATCATCCATATCATGTAAATTTGGCCAAGCGTAAATGAAGAAGAAAGAAATATGTAAACATTTATCATGCATGAAATAAGAGATTTATGGAATAATAGATAACTTGAAAAGAAAGTGCATTGTCAGGTTACATTTTAATAGTTGTGTGGTAGAATTGGTAGAAATCATTCTTTAGCTTAGTTGAAAACAACAGTAATAGTGAAATAACAGCAATAATAGCAATAATAATAACAATAATAAAAATAATAATAATCGGACGTTAATCCAAGTTTTTGAAAAGGGGACCACTCTCTAAATATTTCTGCTTGCTTTGCTCACCGTAATTGGTGGCCCATATCTTTCTATAGTTGGCAATCTGGGGGAGCTCAAGGGAGGATCCCACCACAGAGTTGGAAAATTTTGGCGATTAAGGAGGTCAAAATGACCCACTTTCATCGTACCTGGATACATTTTCTAGCAATTTACATCTTTTGACTCTTCCGCATTTGTTTGCAAGGATGGGGCAGTCCCCTGTATCTGTCCCTGATGATAATACTTTGTTGAAGAAATTTCCATAAAAGTAGAGTGATTGGTTTCCAATTTAAATAGATCGGCGATGCTAGCAAAGAGTGAAATCTGATGTGATTTGGATGTATAACTAAGTTTTTTGTTTGTCTCCCAAGAAGAGCTTTTCAAATATGCCTTGAGGTCTGTCACATTTTGTCATTGAAAATTTGACCTAGTTGAAACCAAATTAAAAATTATGTCAGAACTATACAGGGTGGTCCAAAATTGATTATTACCCATCCATATGACAATTTCTGTGGTGATTTTACTTGCTCATCATCATGACTGAAATAATAATATATTTTCCTCAACTTGGGCTATTTCTGTTGAATCCCCTATGGAAGAAATATCCTTAATCTCAAACACAGGGAGTGTACATTTACATTGGAGTCATCCATTCAGGTAATCTCATTCACACTCCCTGTGTGGAGGATTAATGTCATGTCTTCCATATGGAGTGTATGGATTTAAACTGGAATAGCACCTTAAAATCCACATGATCATTCTTTGCTCTAAACTTTAAGATTGTACTTTTTTGGAAAATCCCCAAATCCTTTGCAATTGAGCCCATGATGACATGTCATCAATGCACATCTTCACTACACATAATGCTACAAAATTCCAATATCTGTAGTGAAGATGTGTGACAACAGGTAAATGCTTCTGGATTTTCCGAAAAGATGCATTGCAAAAATAAGACATAAGAACATTGATTTAGTGTTGATACAGGAATGATCTTTGGCATATTCCGATGCCACTAATTTAGAGGCACCCTGTATAGCAATGATGTTGCTGCTGTAGAAAGCCAAGTAGATGAATTGAGTAATTGTCATTTTATCTGTCTACTCTACAGGTCAAGGTGGTCACTCTATAATTCAAATAGTGGGTCAAAAACATCTGCTTGCTGCTTGATATTTTTCTTGTTCTTTAAGTGAATTTTGAAGTGTTTTCTGCTTCCAAATACTGTTTATAACCAAAGGATAACATTTAAAATTCAGCTGAAGATGAAACAGCTGCTTCTTGAGCGATATTGTGTTATTACATGTATTTCTGTGTTGTAGTGATTTTAGAGCTAGCTGTATAATTGGATGTATGAGATGACAAGATGCTCTGATTGGATCTTGTCTTGTGTTTTTGCAGTCATTTGTTTGTGTGTTCATTCAATTGCTTGTTCATTCATTCATTTCGTTCATTTCGTTCATTTCGTTCATTTCGTTCATTTCGTTCATTTCGTTCATTTCGTTCATTTCGTTCATTTCGTTCATTTCATTCATTATTTCATCTTTGTCTTATTTTTGTCTTATTTTCTTTCTTTTTCTTTTCTTTTTCTTTTTCTTTTCTCTTCTCTTCTCTTCTCTCCTCTCCTCTCCTCTCCTCTCCTCCCCTCCCTCCCTCCCTCCCTCCCTCCCTCCCTCTCCTCTCCTCTCCCCTCCCTCCCTCCCTCCCCTCCCCTCCCCTCCCCTCTCCTCCCCTGCATTAAAATGAGTACAAATAAGTCCAGTATTGATTCAGTGGTTCTTAAGATTATAGTTCATTAATCAGTATTTTCTGCTTTTTTGAAATCGATCAACTGCTAGTTCCAGTTGAAATTAAAATACCCATAATCTTCCACAGTACCAGGGGGGGGGGAGATGGATGTCAACTGGAATAGCCCATTTCCAATAAGAGTTTCTTTTTTTTTTTTTTATAACATTTGGCCAAAGCTTAGCAAAGCCCAATTATATGATTAAAGGGATGCCAAATATATCTTGACTAAAGCCTTTCAAGAACATTTTAACTGATCAACAAGCACATACAGAACTACTTTTGGTCTAAATTTGGAGCTCATAATTTACCCACCAGTTGCACATTTCCTGCCTGATATCAAATAGCACTACAAATGCTCCATATTTGGCGTAGCTTTGACGAGGGCTTCCTATTTGTACGTGTTTGAAGTGAAATTTTAATGCAAGCTATTTTTATGTTTTAACACACAATCAGCCCTATTATGAAGTAGTAGACACATTTAGTATGGACATATAGAATGAGGAAATGTACATTAGAATAATAGAATTAACAAAGTTTAATATTTTTGTTGAACCATGAATAATGAAGCGGTGTGAATTTTGCCCTTTTTTTGGCAGTATGGTGTTATATTGCTTGAAGTGTACTGTAAAGTATCATATTTTTGCGGTAATCATTTTCATGATTTAAAGTGGAAGAGCAGTTTTGTAGGTTCATATTCATGATTACAAATAGTTACACAATAATTTAAAGCTTATGTAAAAACATATTTTACAGACTTCTAAATATGCGGTTCTGAAATTAACCAGATTAACACGGAAATAAAAACCTGGTGAAAATTTCCCCCTATTCTGTATGCTGTGCACATAATGGAACAGTGAAATGTTCATATTTGACTTGGATCAGGATCGCTGTATTCATTCATGGCTTGCTGGATGAAGGGATCGGGAGGAAATTACAAGTTTGCATTGCAGGGCAGAGCCTTCAAATCTTTATTTAGAACTGAAGTATGACTTTATATTGACTTTGGTGCTGCATTATTGATTCCAACATATATAAGATTGGTACTTTGCATACAAAAATAAACTTTATAGTGGTTGTTTTTAATATTGAGATTTAAAGAAACAACACTTTTTATATTTTTAAGGAGGACAGCCTGATTTCATTATACATGCTATTTCTACTTTGTCACTATACAGAAATAAAAGTGCCTTTTGATGTGAGAACCAAACATTTCATTTTGAAAGCAAAGTGAAAGTGTGTTAATAAGATTCACACAAATCATCTTTCAGCTCTGATATATCACAGACAATGAATGTGGGCTTTACATTGTACACTGATACAAAAAAATCTCCATATTTATACAGAAAATGTAGGAATGAGGTTATTGAGTGCGATCCTCCATTAACACAATTGTTTTTTCTTGAAAATTTGCAGAAAAACTGAAGAACACTTGAAGTTTGATGTAAAAAAATAATAGGAATAAAACTGTTTTCATAATGAAAGGAGCGAGTCTCAGGAAGAAATTTGAATTCCAATGAATCATGTTGCTATATATTTTATAAGATCCCATGATGACTTGATTTCCATTATGCATTTGTCAGTCACATATCCATACATTACAAAATGTAAGTACTCTGAATGATCATGACTGTTTTGTCCACTGAAGTAGAATCTTGTGATTGATGGTTGTGATTTACATAAAGCTCTTTACAGACATGATTTGGGCATGTTTTTTGATGCATTAGCAGCAGCATATAGGATTGTTTGGATAATATTTGGTTCAAGAACCATAATAATAGGATAGGTCCCCGGTTATTTCAGTTATTGTTGCTGTATAATGTTATTTAGATTGAACCTGAAATGTTGTGAATTGTGTCTGCTTGCTGGCTATCAAGCTGCTTTTTGGTCTGAATACAGGTGAAGGTTATGTTTGTGTTTTAAGGTAGGTAGGAGGGGAACATGACCCAGGGGATGTTTGATACATTTAAAGCTGACACACAAGAAAAATGGTATGGGTCATATTCAGGAGATCCTAAGGCTTGATGTGATGTCATTTCTGCCCCATGTGCATGATTTTTCTGGGAAAGGGAAAACACCCAAAACTTTTGATAACTTATTGGCCTTTACTCATGAACCTCAGGACCTGTGGAATGTCATGGAAATAACAATTGTAACACGATCTGGCCCATGGGGACCAAAGGCGACACATTTGAAACTGAGATAAAGGTAAAAATGTGGAGTAAAAACAATAAAATACATAAGAAAATAGACATCAAAAAACTTCATAACTTTAGAACCAAGTATGCTAGACCTTTGGTGTTTTCAGTAAATGATAGCCTATTGTATGTATAATGTAATAATTACAGTAACTCAATTTTCAAAAATGCCTCTTTTGGCCCCATGGACCAGATTGTGTCACAATAAAAGATCAGTGTACCATAATATTAAAAATGGCTAAAACTAAACAAATATGGCATAAATTGGACAAATATGGCTTCTGTCATCCCACTCACCTTATAGGCTAAGATTAAGGTTATGGTTCTGGGTATGTTGTTCCGGGTTATGGTAAGCTGAAGGAAAATGTTTTGAAGTTTTAACTTCCCACAATGCAGTATGATTCAGGAAAGAATGCTAAAAGCAGGTTTATATAGCACCACTCGAGGTGCATCGGATTACATATAAAAGTCACTGTGGGAAAATTGCTGCCTAAATGTCATTAATCAGTACTGGAAAATGAATTTGAATTTCTGATAGAGAACACACAAAATTTAACAGAGTATTGAAATAAATGTGTTAATCATATGATAAGACACACACTGGCCTTCAAGGCAAAGATAATATATGACAAAACATCATCACCATCAATATGATCAAGACAAAATTAATCACAATTATGACATGGGATGGACTAGATCATATGATTGTTACGGTGAATTGCAATTTGTTGTCATTTTTGTGGAACATGGTTAAAGTCTGCGTTGAGTTGATCATGGTGAACATGTTCTGTCAGACTCACATGAGTAATGTAAATCCCTAGAGATTATTCACAGTAAATGCATGTCTTTATTATCAATATCTGATGAAATGATGCTATACTTTGTTGCATTCAATGACAGGTTCTCTTTTTAGGTACAAGTCTTTTCAAAACCGCTTTTCCTGCACCAAATAATAGATGACACATCCCGCCATGTTTTACAAACATTACGCATGCTTATACTGAGCACCTGGCATAATACTGCGCTTTCACCTTCACCCCCATGCATTTTTAATCCTGGCATGCTACATGTCCTGCTAAATGTGCTGGTCCCAGTGGTGCAACTGCTCCCCACCCCAGCCCCACCCTGTGAGAAGTCTTGCCCCCACCCCCTGATGTGGGAGGCATTCCTTGTAATTTTTAGCCCATTTTTTGACCATTTTTGTCAAAATTTGCCCCTCTGAAAATTTGCCTTGCCCCCTCCCCCTCTGAAAAAGTCATGGCAAAACATGGACAAAATGTCAAATATTTGAACCATACTTAGACCATAGATCCTGGAAATCCAGGATCTGTGCTTAGAAATAGAACAGTGAACACCATGATACATGTTCAGTGTCAAAATGTCACTCACATTGCCACTTTTTGATGGCCAGGAACTTCAACTTTTTTATACTAAGCCCAAAATAGGGTGATATGTTGAATCTCAAGGGGAGGCATACTAATGGAAAAGATTTCCCTGAACCTGGCAATGCATGGAGTGGTCTGATATACATTTACGTCATGGTTTGTTTTATGAAATGAAAGTTACCATCACTGCTTGCAGTGTTCATAATTTATATGTCAACCCTAACGACCAGTGCTTTTTGGTGAGGGGAAAAAAGGAAGAAAGAAATGAGAAGAGACTTTTTCTTGGGTATGGTTTTGAACCACAGACCCTTCAAATTTATTTTTTACCCACCTAGAATTTAATGTGTAACTATTTGTAATAAGAAACTGTAAAGCTGCTCTGAACAGTTCAAATTGCGAAAAAAAATTGTGCAAAAATCGTCGGCTGTATTCCATAGTGGCGTATTGTGGGGCACCGCAAATAAACAACTTTTCGAGAAAATCGGGTTTGAAGAAATACCAATTTAAAATGGAGTTGTGTAAATCAGACATTCATCATATTTTGTAAATGATGTGAAATTTCTGTAGTAAACTAAATAGATTTTATTTTTATATATTTTTCAAAGTAAATAAATACATAATATTGCTGGCAAACTGAAAACAATAAGTACAAAACTATACAGCACTATGGAAAACATGGAAAACGCAATACCCTAACCTAATGTTAACCTTACGCCACCTCGATCGCCGTGTAATCTCTATGGCGTTACTTTTCGTCGGCTTCATTCCAGAGTGGCTTATAGGTCATGGTACGTCACTATGACATACAATGTTTTTTATTTTTGCCGATATTTCTTAATTATAAAATGTGTATACAAAGTGGCGTATGGTCGATACGCCACTATGGAAAACACAAAATTTCACTTTCTAACTATACGCCAGATTTATTTAATTAATTACTAATTAATTAGCTAATTATGACTGATGAGACTTAGAAAAATGAAAGAAAACATCATTTAAAACATATGTGCCAATTTTCAAAAAAATGACCAAAAATCACTATACGCCACTATGGAATACAGGTTTGAGGCTTTATAATGGCAAGTTTGTTTGATTTAAAAGCTTTACTCAGAATCAGGTCATGCTGGATAGAGAGTTTAGAGGCACATTAGTGCACATTGTATTTATTGATGTGCTGCAGTCATGATAATACATTCTGTTACATTTGTATGTGATTTAAAGCAAATGTAATGAGTGTGTACATCCTATGCAGGATTTGTATGAATAATGCTATTCCAGTTGAAATCCATTCACCCCCTATGGAAGACATGACCTTAATCTTCCACACAGGGAGAAAAATGGAGTTACCAGAAAGGGTGACTCCATTTGAAATCTACACCCCCTCTGTAAGCGATTACTGTCATGTCTTCCATTGGGGGTGTATGGATTTCAAATGGAATAGCCCATTTGATGGGGAAGTTCGTGCATGATGTAGAAAGCCATTGTGTGGAAATGTTTTAAGCAATGTCAGTGATTTTAGTAAAAAAATACAAATATGTTATGCGATCAAGCAAAATCAGTCGGAACTCGGAAATATTGATTTTGAGATATAGCCAAACAAAAGAACTATTTCCTTTTGTTTTGAAAACTCTTTAATTGCTCATATCTTGGGAACTGCTTGTTCAATTTCAATGGGGTTTTCTGCAACATCCAGCTTTGTAAATGCTTTTTACTATCCTATAAGAAACTGAAAATTTGATATTTCAGAGTTCCGACTGATTTTGCTTGATCGCATCACATATTATAAATTTGTTGGGATTAATTAGGTTAAAAAGTAAATCTAAAAGATTTGAATTAAGGTATTTACAAAACTCAAAAGCTGACAAAAAGGAAGAAAATGGCAACATTGCCCTAATGTAACATGTTAGATTTACCAGGATGATGTCAGTTTTACCACATGGTATGGTAGCACACCTATACCTACCTCTTTATACAACCCATACAGAAATTGTTGGATGATATATATTTTCCAATTTAGCAACTCACTGTGCCATAAAGATAGTCATTAAAGCCCATATTCTCATGGAAAATGCAAGTTTACTGCTATGTCCTGATTAATTTACATTGACTCATCATTATAGATTAGATTTTATGCATCATTTTCTAATATCATCATGTTAAGTTACTTAGTAATCATCAGTGATAGATGCAGTCAGGAATGGATGTTGATTTTGGTTTCACATGAACATTTGTATGGACAGTGGCAGTGCCAGGAATTTTCTACGGGGAGGGGTAGAATTTTGACATTTTAAAAGTGGGAAGCAAACTTGCCTCTGCAAAATATGTCTTGGGTTTGTTAGAGACTCAAACAATAATTTTGGTTTGATGCAAATTTGTATGACTTGCATTGTGAAAGTTGGCATCATTTTCATGCATGGATACATTTCATGCCTTTTAATTTTTAATGGCCATGTGATTTAATTTTCCATGTAATGTAGCGTTACCCCTGCCACTATTTAAGTGCCATATATTTGTGTGTGTCTTGACCTTCTCTGACAGCATGAAGTACTTCCTGTAAGGAAGGGGTTGTAGGTGTCAAAGTGGCTCAATGACCTCTAACCATTTCCCCTTCCCATACTTATATTTAGCATCAATAATTGCATTCAGTAGATTGGGTATTTATAGCTGAGATGTTTCACTATAAATCAAAACTTGAGACGCGCAAATCTTAGAACTAGGCGACACTTTGTGGTTCGTGAACTGCCTGGCGGCTTTACGTAGGCAATTAATAACCCAGAAACGGTGTTTATTTGTTGAAATCGGAAAGTTTAAACATGGAAATGCTGCGATCAGAGGAAGTAAAAAAAGTGTATGTGTTCTATATTTTGGCAAGGGCTGGTTGTTATTTCTTACTAAGTTGGAAGTAAAAGCACATTAATTAATTGCTGCTTGCTTTAACTTCATATTTATTGTACAAAAATGTGGACAAAAGTACATGTGTACTGAAATATGAAATAATCAATATCTGAAAACAAACAATCAACAATCGTAAGTTACTAGTTATTATGATTAGGCATATTAAAATTTTTTGATGATGTGGTATAATATGTGTCGGCCCGCAGTGTCAAAGGTTCCCTATATGTTACAAATAAGGTTCGTTATGTTGAATATTTAAATACGGTTAGCTAGGGTTAGGTTTAGAGTTATGGTTAGATTCGATATAGTGAACCTTACTTCAAATTCAACATAACAAAACTAATTTTCAAAAAGCAAACCTTATTTTGACATGCCAACCTTCGGCTGTTTCCATATAATATGTAGTCTTGGTTTTTACCATTGTACTTCCATAGGATGTATTTCAACAGGTACATGTATCTAAATGGTAATATCCGATGTCATTTTTTCCCTTTTCTTTTATTCTTTTTTTTTTTTTTTTGCCATGGATTCCATAGCAGGCATTCAACACTTATCTAAATGCTAATGAATATCTGATGTCTTTTTTTACAATTCAACTCAGGCTCCATTTGCAGGTATTTCAACATGTGTGTCTAAATGCTAATAACCTATTACAGTTTTTGATATAGACACTAGCTATTATAGGAGCTAGCGATTGTTTTTACATTATACATTTATGCTTCAGAAATTGAAATAGATTCGCTGCATAGCCATTTTACGAATGCTTGCATTTCTTTTCCTTATGGTCAATTTCATCAGGATTGCAAAGTGAAAACAATATAATTAGAATATTTAAAGGTCATGAAAATGTTTTGAAAACATTTTGTATGTAAATAACACTACAACACCATTTTAAAAATGTTGTCCAAATGTTATATTGTAAAATATTTTTGGCAAACATTTTTTGCAAACTATTTTGTCAACACTTTTTTTTTTTTAAATGTTTTGCATCAAGTTTTCAACTAAATGTTATTAAAATGTTTTGTAACCTTTATATATTACCCAACATTATACATGTTCTGTACATGTTTGATGTGATGTTAGACTTAAATGACCTTATAATAAAATACAGATGAAGAGATATAGAGGAAATCATTAACACAAATATGTCATCAATGATGTCCTAATAATTTCCTATCACTAATTCACTATATAAATACTCCTGTGTGAATCTAGGCTTAAATACTCTATTTTGCAAACAATTGGTGCTGAAGAACAATTTCTTTTAAATATTAGTATAATTTATTAATATTAATGATTTTCAGTTGGTGTTGAATTAGACAACCTTTAGGAGAAATTTAATAGAGCAATGTTAATAATGTATTGTTTCTCTTTTCTTTTTGCACTCTTACAGGGCCATGGGTGTCATCACATATATTTTGTAAGTATTTAGATTCATTGGAGTCATATACAGAATGTTTCTGATCCAGAGTTTATATCTGCTATGTCCAGAAACAGGGGAGAGAGAGTGTGTACTGGCTCTTGAATTATTTTGTGATAGGGTGTACCTCCCAAGCTTCACAACTATACCCCCATTTTGAATAATTTTTTGTGAAATCCAGGCTCTTCCATCTTCAAAAATTCAAAGTTTGCCAGGCTCTTGAACGGGCTCTGAAACTTGCATCTCACTTTGTTCGCGTTTCCTCAAATCTAGCGGCCCAAGTAATTTTTCATTGATTATTTTTGGACGGCAAAAGGTTGTCCACCCCTGACTTAACAGAATTGCATTGTAGTCTGGAGGGAGGGAGGGAGATTGCTTCAATTATATAATGGGCTATTCCAGTTGAAATTCATACTCCCCTATGGAAGACATGACTTTAATCTTCCACACAGGGGTGTGAATTTCAAATAGAGTTGCTAGAAAAGGTGTGACTCCGTTTTGAAATCTATTCCAGTTGAAATTCATACTCCCCTATGGAAGACATGACTTTAATCTTCCACACAGGGGTGTGAATTTCAAATAGAGTTGCTAGAAAAGGTGTGACTCCGTTTTGAAATCGGCACCCCTTGTGTGGGAGATTAAAATGATGTCTTCCATAGGGGGTGTATGGATTTCAAGTGGAATAGCCCAGTGTTATGGTTCAAGTACGGTACTTTAGACTTATCAGCTAGGCTGCAAGCCCATGTACTTCCGTAGCTGGGAGAACATAATTAGCAACATAGAAGTAAAGCTTGCAGTGAAGATTGATCTGCAGTCCCATTGGTTGCTGGATTGTCAGTTTAAATTTAGCTGCACTAGGGGGTGGGGGTCTTGATTTTGGATCGGCTAGGAATAGGAGGCTAAGATTCTGAAAATATCCCAAAACTGTACCAAATAAGACAGAAAAGAGACCCAAAAATATACCAATTATCAATTATTTATTTTCCAAATTATGGTCAATTTGCCCAATTCATCAAAAATGTTGCCCCAAAACATTGAAGAATCTGTAGCACTTTTTATCAAGATTTCAGAGGAAATTGTGAAGTAATACCCCATCTCTAAAGCAGTTTTTGACAATTTGGACCCCAAGTTTGCAAAAAAAAGGCTGAAAATGCACCCCAAATCTGGCGAACATGCCCATGCCTACTTTCCAATATTGTGTCGGGATGCTTCAATAAATCATCTTATTAGTGAATTGAAAATGGGTAAAAAGAGTTACTAAATCACGACCGGTACTTTTTTAAGTTGGATGTACGCCTCCACTTTGCATTTTATAACATTGGACTATTCAGTTGAAATTCATAATTCGAGGGTTGAGAGCCAAAGAGCCTAAACTCACAAAGGAATCCTGTGTGAGTTAAGGCTTTCTGGCTCTCAACCCTTGATATACCCCCTATATACCCTGTATGAAGACATGACCTTAAACTCCCACACATGGGGTGTATATTACAAATGGAGTCGCCCATTCAGGTAACCCTATTTCAAATTCATATTTCCTGTGTGGAATATTAAGGTAATGTCTTCATACGATGTGTGGATTTAAATTCAAACTGGAATAGGCCATTTGAGGTGTAAGTTGAAATCGAATCATTGCAGACATTTTTAGCTTTTCAATGCTTCAGGATGTAAATCTGCAACCAAGCATACCACAGTAAATATACCCTATGTCAGGTATTACGTCACAACACTTGTTTGCTTGCTCAAGATGCTATCGTCTTGAGATGATCAGAATGAATTGACAGATTAATGTGTTTGCAATGTACTGCGTGACTGACCTGGGGACCTGTTGAATCATCAGTACCAGTCAATCTGAAAATCAATTTTAGCAAAGGAATAAACCAAAGAAGCCTCGTGAAAAAACTAGTTTGGGTTAAGGGCTGGGGTGTGAACGTTTGGGCAGTATTTATTGTGGGACATTAGAGCACATCAGACATATCGAATTGCATTCTGAATACTGAAGAATGTCCTTCTGATATCAAATAATTTTGATTTTTGAAATTAGCAATTTAATACACATTTTATGGCAAATCATTAAAATTGATATTTTTGATATTTAACAGTACTCGGTAAACTTTATAAATCTGATGATTTATACTTAAAGTGTATGTAGGTGGGATGAAAAGCCGACGATCTATTGAAAATTTTGACCTTTAGTATTGAATATATGGATTTTTTTCCAAAACACACACATAAAAAAGGTCTTTTGGGAAAAAAATCCATATCTTCAATATGAAAGGTCAAAATTTTCAATTGACCGTCGGCTTTTCCTCCCAGCTACATACACTTTAAGAATATATCATTAGATTTATATAATTTACTTCGAGGACTGTTATATATCAAAATTTGAAAAATATCAAATTTTTATAATTTGTCATAAAATTTGTATTATATTGTGATTTTCAAAAATGAAAATTATTTGATATCAGAAAGACATGCTTCAGATTCAGAATGCAATTCGATAGGTCTGAGGTGCTCTCATGTTCCACAAAAAATACTGTCGAAACGCAATAAACGCTCATTCTAGATCCCTTAACAGAGAGGGAGGGAGTTTTATATATGCTTTTTTTCATACATAGGCCTACCATATTTTCTGAAATTAACTCCCCAGGCATTGCATCTTACAAAAGAGGAGGGTGGCGTTAATTAAAGGTGCTTTTCACAATGATAATTTGCATAAAAAACATCGCTATAGTCTGTATCTTCTCGAGTCAGTAAAGTAAAATCAAATTTTGTGATTTTCTCCCAAACTGCTCATTTTTGCAGGAGTCTGTTTTTCTAGTTGCATTTCTTGTGTCATTCCCTTTCTGAAAATGTATACTTTTATACACTTATCATCATCATTATTTTTAGAGACACAACAAAAAACAATATCTACTGACTCGAGGAAGGTATACAGACTATAGTGCAATCTTGCAGTCAACTGCGGTCCTCACACACAAAAAGGGATTCATACAAATACTGCAAACACAATCAATACAATGGAAACACACATCGTGAAATCAGTGATTGCATGCTCAAAAATACGAGTGCTGTATGATTATGTCAGCATTTATGGGACAGTTGACAAAAATAGCGGGGGAGGCGTTTATTAGAGGGGGACTTTAATAACAGATAATTCAGTATGCGCTATCTAAGAATGTGTATGATTGGTCGAGAACCGGGCATTAACATTGCTTGCATCTTTAAATTGTAAAACAAATGTTATTGTCAAATTGGAGAGAAAATAAAAGGAAGAGTGAGATTGTGGAGGAAACTTGAAGGTGAAAAGGGGGAGCAGAATAAGAAGAAGAGAGAGAACAACAGAGAGAAAAAGAGAGAAGAGTGAGAAGGGGAGAGAAAAAGGACAGGAGAGATAGGGATGAAAGTGTGATAAGGAGAGAGAGAGAGAATATCTAATAGGCAATTTTTCAGTCCACTGCTTCCCTAAACACATGGAGTGTGTGAAGATTGCTTTAATTCGGAAGTCCCTCACAGCTTGAATGTAATCAAACATGCATCCATCCATCCATCCCAGTTCAAGAGAGACACGTCAGATGTGTGTTAATTAGCTTGTTATGGTGGCATTAGTATGCAAGACTATCACACCAATCATGCCGGTCACTTTATAATCCATCCGGAATTGATGGATTGTAAAGCCAGTGTAATATTCTATTCCAAATTCTGTTGAACCAGTACTGGGTATGTTCATTATATCCAGGAAAGTTGAAAAAGAAGGAGGAAGAACGGAATTATATCCTTGAGATAATCCCGTAGGTTATCCTGTCGCACCTATTCATAGTCCTTTATTCTCAAGTAGTTACACATCTACTTGAAAGTAGCCTTTGATGTGATGTGCCTTGCCGACTACGGTTGATTAATTTTCACTCCAGAATTGAAACCATATCCAATGTTTCTATAGATAATTCCTTGAAAGTATGACACGTGTGTGTTAAGTACCTGATGTTGCTCTGCAGGGATACCGCACGTGGATACTATAAGAAAGAAATGTAGTTTTGTAAAGATTCCAAAAAAATCCGCCCATTTTGGAATATATATTAATTATTTAGGAGAGTGTTTTAGGATTTTGTTAGAAACGGGATGATTTTTGATCATCTATATTTTATTGTTTTAATGTATTTTCCTGTCATTTCCTGCAAACCTAATAAAGATATTTTGATAATTGAAAATAGTCTGTATCATAAATCGTAGAGGTTGAAAGCGTAACCAAGCGTGCAAAATTATTATTTGCCATGGAACTTCGGTCATATTTTATTTGAAATAAACTGGATGTTAGGATCTGCATGCATGGTATGCATGGTATTGATGGTATACAGACACTGACCTTTCCCTAAAACCAGTAAGCACCAACTTGTGTATCACACCCGTCATGGGTTCGAACCCTTTTGTTGTATTTTATTGTTAAACCTAAATAGCGTGATTGCTTTTTGAATGAGCGGCAACACACATATTTTGTTTGAGGATAGCTGGATCTATCTCCTTCTTTTACATCTTCTCTGATTATATCTAATTAATTTTCAGGCTGATTTCAAATGCAATTCTACAACAAGAAAATTCTACAGAATTTTTTTTTTCTATTAATTTTCAAAAACTAAATGTCTATGAACTTTTTTTATGACCAACTTTACCACAAATGGTTGACATTGGGTGAAAATTGTGTTTTTTGTAATATTTTTATAAAATGTAGCATTTTCAACCATTTTTGTTAAAAAATGTTACGCATTTTTTGGATTTTGTCCAAAACTCAGCATTATTATAGCCAGCCAAATTTTAACATCATAGATGAATTAAGTCATGTGTTTGCCATTCTATATATACTTTAATAGACTTTAGACCAACAATATAGCAGTTATGAAGCCCAAAAATGTCCATAACTATTTTGGCTCATAGTGTCTATAGTCTGCATGCACTATGAGCCACATGGTCTCATCTCCCGGTAGCACAGTTCAATAACCTGCATTCAACAATTAATAGCTCAGAAGTTGACTTCGAGTTGTGGAAGATGAGTTTTTGTACCCAACACATGGAAAGGTCATTGTATGAACATAGAAGCCTATTGGGGTTAAGGAACTGTGCCCTGACAGGTTGGCCTGTTTGAGATCCCAGTGAATGCTGTCTGCTTTCATGATTAGTATTCGTGATTAGTATTCATCCATGGTATTGTCATACAAGGTAATATGCAACATGAGAGCACTGCAGCAAACAGAAAAGTCTGGATGGAATACTAAATAGCACACTACAAACTAATTAACTTGGTTATCCACCTGAGTTGTGGCTAGGAAGTAAATACAGACACCGAATGCTACCTGGATGTGTCAAATTGGGGGTTCCCCGGGGAAACATGCATGGTCCCAATTATGAATGCATTGCCAAGATACTGGCAAATATTGCCACAAGAAGTAAAACTCTATGTCTGTTGATCTTATATAGAAGGATTAAGATTCTAAATATACTTAGTGTAAACGTATTGAGTTGCATTGGTAATGTTTGCCATTCATTTTAAAATTGTCATTCTACAACTGCAAAAATTTACATTTACGCAAATTATACATAATTTTTGTGGATTTTAACCAGAGACTGATTTTTATATCAACAATAGGGGATGCACTATCAAATGCATTTTTAGGCTGTTTGCTAAACGGGGGCGGTCCCCAGTTGCATTAACGTCCCACGGTTGAAATGCCAAGTTTCATAAAAACGTCCACGTTTGACAGCAAACACATGTATAAGCACCCCCAAACACCGGCATGCACAAATTGGAATCACATATGAAGCAGGCAAATTTTAGTAGCAAATATTAATTTTTAATTGTGTGAACTTGGTTGGTCTAAGGCTTCTCTGTTTTAGTGTGCAAATGGTTGATGTATAAGAAATGAGTTGTTAATAGGAAGAGAGATTGTGTGATGAGTGATGTTATGATATAATTAGGGATGACCAATGAACCATCAACTTGATTAGAACACTCCCATAGACATGCAGGGAGCTCAACTGTGCACTGCTTGCACATACATTTCTAAATTGATCTCATTCTTTTATTTTTCAATATTTTTCTGTAAAATTTGGGGAAGTTACTGCCAATTATATTTTGTAACTATCTTGCAAATTACAGCAACATAACTTATTTTGTTTTTCTGTAAGTGCGAGTCAAAATTGGTTCATCGCCACAGTGCGCTTAATTGCCAGTGGCTGAGTTTAGCACTGCTCAAGAATGGCACAAAATATTCAAATCAGTAAGATCAGGTGAAAAACGTGGCCTACTGAGCTGTAATTTGGCAGAGTTGCCAGTAATACCTCTATCATACCCTCTGTAAAAAGGTTAAAAAATTGAACAAGTAGATCTCGAGTTACAAATTAAATCACCAGCTTCCCTTTGGAATTTTTATATTCCTTTCAAATCATGTTAAGAAGACACCTTTCTGAACATAAATGTGAAGTTTCGTGCTCATTCGATGTATTGTTCACCTGATCTTAACCCTAAACGTTTTCTTATATTTAGGCCTATAACATCTACAACTTGCTGCTGGCTATACCTTGTTTAGGACTTTCAAAAGAAGTACCTGAATGTGCAACCATAACTGTTTCAAAATAGCCCTTGATAGTCATGCAGGTAACTCCGAGGTCAAGCATTGAATTGGTTTGAACAAAGATACTCATAATGTATTGAGTGCTACTTTGGTTTGAATGAGGAATACTACAGGAATACACATGAGCATGATGAGGATAATCTCTATTGTTGTGAATGAGTCAATGACCTTCAAAACTTAAGATTTTGTTTACATACACCTACTAATTGGTCATATTAAACCCAATAACATTGAAATTCTTGGTTGTGAAAAAAAAGTTCACATACTTAGTGCAATTTTGATTTTGTGCCATATCGGCTATCTTGGATGATTTTTGGCAAATGTCCTCTAAATGCATGATGTCAATGCCTTGGTTTGAAAAAATAAGTTATGCCAGTGACTAGTTAAGTGCCATTTCATAAGAAACCCTTTGATACTTTCACAATATGCTTGTTTCATGTTTGCAAATATGTTAAAATAAAGAAATATATAAAGGTAAATATATGCTTATGCCAATTTTTCTTTCAACTGCTATTTTTGGACCTTGTCATTTTATTTCGTTCCAATGACCGGTCAGAATGGGAAACTTTGATAATTCATAATTGAAAAGTTTTTGACCGATTTTGACCATTTAACCACCAAAATACTTCTGTTGATTAGTTCTACTCAGAAAACAATCTTTTGTAGCAATAGGGTCAACATGAAATTTTGATGGTTATCCCTAATATAATTGACATGGCTGTGTGCATGTCTTAGTAGGTTTGAACACTGCCGAGTGAATGAAAATGAAAATTGGGTTTTAACAATTCAAATTCTATTAAGATAGAATTAACTGAGCAGTTTATCATCTGGATGTGGTCATGGTGTTAAATTTTGATAAAGATCCTGCTAGTACATCTTTTAGACTCTGGCTATAGCTGATGCATGTGTGCAAGTGATGTCATTGCTATGTATGTTGAAGAAGTAGTATTTTTAGTGAATACAAAATAATCGATTCCATTGTTTATATTTGCGTGCACAGATTAAGTGGTTGTTCCCCTTTCCTTGGAGATGACCCACAGGAGACCTATGAGAACGTGACAGCAGTGGACTATGAGTTTGATGATGAGTACTTCTCACATACTAGTGAATTGGCCAAAGATTTTATACAAAGACTACTGGTCAAGGATCCAAAGTAAGCAAGAGCCACAATGGGCCATTCCAATTGAAATTCAATCACCCCTTGTAGAAGACATGAGATTAGTCTCCATACAGGGGGTGTAAATTTCAAATGGACTCACCCATTCAGGCCCAGGCATTCAGGTAACTCCATTTGAAATTCACACTCCCTGTGTGGAAGATTAACATCATGTCTTCTATAGGGGGTGTATGGATTTCAACTGGAATAGTCTACTGGGGTGTAGATTTCAAATGGAGTCACCTATTCAGGTCACCCTATTTGAAATTCACACCCCCTCTCCGCAAGATTAAGGTCATATCTTCCTTAGGGGGTGTATGGATTTCAAATGGAATAGCCCACTGGTCTCATTTCCAGTGGCATAGTGCATTGACTTCTATTCAATACTAAAAAAATCCAATATTGACCTCAAGTTTTGGAGGTATGAGTTTTTGTACCAAACACATTATGTTATTTAACAAGTGTGTTTGGGTTAAGGGATGGGGTATGAACGTTTGGACAGTATTTATTGTGGGACATTAGAGCACATCAGACATATCGAATTGCATTCTGAATACGAAGAATGTCCTTCTGATATCAAATAATTTTGATTGTTTTAAATTCGCAATGTAATACACATTTCATGGCAAATGATTAAAAATTGATATTTTTGATATTTAACAGTACTCGAAGTAAATTGTATAAATCTGATGATTTAAACTTAGTATGTATGTGGGATGAAAAGCCGACGATCAATTGAAAATTTTGACCTTTCATATTGAAGATATGGATTTTTTTCCCAAAACACACAAAAAAATTAGGTCTTTTTGGGAAAAAATCCATATCTTCAATATGAAAGGTCAAAATTTTCAATTGATCGTCAAGCTTTTCTTCCCAGCTACATACACTTTAAGAATATGTCATTAGATTTTTAAAAATTTACTTCGAGGACTGTTATATATGAAAAATGTGAAAAATATCAAATTTTAATAATTTGTCATAAAATTTGTATTATATCGTGAATTTCAAAAAATGAAAATTATTTGATATCAGAAATACATTCTTCGTATTCAGAATGCAATTCGATATGTCTGATGTGCTCTCATGTCCCAAAAAAAATACTGTCGAAATGCTCAAAACGCTCATTCCAGATCCCTTAAGGAACTGTGTCTTGTGACACAAGTTGCAGACACAAGTTGTGTCTGCAAAAATACCAAAATATGTCCAAATATATCAAAAATTTTTTAGATAAATATATCTCTAAATCATGAATTTCCTGTGAAATTTGTCCAAAAATATAGACTCCAAAAATCAATTGTAGGGGGGTAACTACTAACAGTCTGCTTTTGGCCAAAATGAAGTTTTCTGTTGAAAGAGTCTGCATTTGGAAAATTTGCAACACCACAAAAAATCCTGGCCTGTACTTTACATTCATAACCAATCATAGTACAGCCTATGAGAGTGGGTCATGGCTTGATTGATTAAAAGTTGGGAAGATATTATGTGTCCTCCAATTAAAGGTTCATCATATGGATTAAAACATTAATGAGGAATATGGCTTGATGTTTAACAGGATAGTAAACTAAAGTGATGGGCCCATAAGTAGTGCTGAGTATGTGTGTCAGTTGTCAAGCACATATAGTCATGTCAGGTCAATATCACTACGGGTCAGTATGAACTATGATACGATGATGTATCATTACTCTATAACCCTAACTCTGTAATTTAAAATCTTACAAAGCAAAACCACCAGCATGCATGCATCCCAGGTGATGTGATGACGATAAACTGATATATATGCACACTTTCATTGGCCAGGCCAGTAAAATACCAGTGGCTACCGGCTGCTCATGGATTGGTTGGCACACAAAGGTTCTTGGGGATGAAACCTTGGGGCAAATATTCAACTTCTTTGTTCACCTTTTCTCCTTTTTCATTGTTTTCTGATATAGCAAAAAAAACCACTTTGAAAGTTCTTAAGATATGTGATCAAAAATACTTGCCATCAATTTAAGGTTAACTTGGATACTTCTTCGTAGAACTATAACTCTTAGTCTCTGGGTGGAGGGGGAGAAGTTTGATATGATTTTTCTCAGTCATCAACCCGTCTGTCTGTCAGGGTCTGTAAAATATACATGAGCATTAGCATAATTGAAAATATTTAGATTTTGTGGCCAAACAGTTAATTTACACACAAATTCCATGTGTAGTGGAATCACATCTACACTGGCTTTCAGAAATGACCAGCACTCCTTTGCTGTGATCGACACAAGCACACTAGTAATGAGCGACATACACTGGGCTTTAGGTTCCCTTCATGAGTGCCGCTGTCCGCGGATTAATGCTTTTATGTGCAGAATATTGGCTTGTTATTATGAAAGTCAGACGATTGAATCAGCCAATCAGAACTCCACTTCCATGTTTATGCTGTGTATCCTCTCAAAATGTAAACAAGTGCTGTTCTTCTCTGCCAGCAAGTGTAGCCCTACACTCTTTTGAAAAAAAAGGTCCAAGTCCAGAAAGTACCATTTTGGGTTTCTTGTAATTTCCTAATCCTAGAGCCCTATTCTGTTGAGCTGTCCTTTGCGTAGAACCCCTAGAACCCTTCTTTTCAAAAAGTGCTTGGGTCAAATCCATACCGGCACTTTGAATAGGTCTTACAAATTTGTGTGAATTAAGCACCCTCCCGAATATGCTTTCTTTCATTAATTGGAACTATTTCATCTTTTTCATCTATTTTTCCTCTTCAATGTTAAATCAGGAAACGGCTAACAGTAACAGAGTGCCTACAACATTCCTGGATAGCAGTGAGTATTTTCTATATTATCAGACAAATTAATCACTAATCATATCGGATTAATTAGTAATATCATTTTAACTTTGACTTGGATTGTTTCCCCTATTTTTTTAAAGTATATAAACTAATTTTTAAAGAGGAAGCTCCAGGAGTCGAACCTGTGACCTCTGTTTATTGAAGCGAGAGTTGTATCACAAGCCCGGTCCCCGCACTCCGTGCATCCGCGGGTATTCATGCTTGTCGGTGAACTTTAAAAACACCCCCTTTTGCATCTCATTTCGCGAAGTTTTTAGGGAAAAACACCTCTTTTTTAGCGATTTCATGAATTATTTGCCTTTCGACAATACCCCTATTTTCGCTAAAACGCGAACGATATTTCTAATATACCCTTTTCTGGCAGAAACGCATAGGCTGCTCAATGAAAATACCCTTTTTTTTCAATTTCGCGAATACGTGGTTTGAAAAAACACCCCTTTTTGTGTGTTTCGTGAATCGCGTTTCTTCATCTGAAAACACCCCTTATTTCGCGAAATTTTCGACGAGCATGAATACCCACGGATGCACGGAGTGCGGGGACCGGGATCACAAGACCATGGAGGGAAGTGAATTCTTGACTATGGTATGATGCCAAGACCAATAATTTATTTCCTTTTACCATGTAAGGTTAACTTTCATATTTGACTCAAATGGAAAAAGGTTTGATCATACAGAGAGATAAAATCAATGTTATACTGTCTTTTGCCTTATAAGGTTTGTTATCTGTATTGTCACAACTTGCATCCTTTTACAATGAGAGGGTCATTGAAAAATTCACTAAAGCTATGGCAAAAGGAAGTATCATCATGTTAGTGGAGTAAATATAAGATACAGTCTTTTAACATATTAGGGGGTGAAGGATGGAAGAAAGTTGCTTGTACTGTTTTGTACTTTTGTAAAATTTTGAACTTTTATAACCGCAAATTGACCAAGGATTAACATATCATGTAGTCTTGTGGAAAGTGAGATAATTAGGTCAACATCATTAATGATTCACAGGAGGCAGACATGTTTAATTGCTGAAATTTGGAATTGTCAGAAATGATATGAAGTGAAATTACCTTTTGGTATACATGTATCACTTCTTCATCTTATGGTTTGTCTTATACAATAAAGACATTCACTGTTCCATGCAAAATAACGATAAGTCAATAAATCATAATATGGTTTTGATTTAAACTTTTGATCCAAACACAAAGAAATAATTCCTACCTCAGAATTTTCAAATCACATATGGTTTAACATGTAACTTTTTTCCCTGTAAATTCACAGCCTACAAATAAGAAGCAGACGCTAGAGAGACAACGATCAATACTCAACACCGACAACTTGAAGAAATTTAACGCAAGGAAGAGATGGATGGTAAGATACAATAAGGGTTGCACTGTGAGCCAAAAAATGACCTCATCTCTTGTGGCTAAATTCAGTTACCCATACTTAACACTACTGGCTCAAAACTTGACCTTAAGGTGTAGAGTATGAGTTTTTGTACCCAACACATTTGAAGGTCATTCAGTGAATGTACAGATGTGTTGAGGTTAAAGAACTCTGTCTGATAGATGAGCATGCTTGAGATACTACAGGTACTGATGCATGATGGTATCAACATGTAATCTTTTTGACCTTTTTCGCTTTATCCCATCATGCACTTTTCCAAGGTTCCTGCATAGTTTCCATCTCCATGCGTTGATAATACATTTTCACTTTCTATTTCATTGAGAAAAGAGCTTCCTGTGTGCTCTATTTAAAGGCTGATTCACAGATTTTACATTTTGTTTAGAATGTCCTTATTTAATATATTTGGAGTTCACAAAAGTTGGAATTTCCAACTTTAACACATTAAATACTCACTCTCCAGTATGGCTTATGATTAATCATTCAGATAGTTGATAGTTTAATAGCACAATCATTTGGCAATATGGTTGTATTATGCAAGTTTGATTAGAATAAATAACCCTGACTTGTGTGCCTGAAACCGATGTCTGTCACTGTCTGGTATTTACAAATGTTGTCAAAATGCCAATCTGATCAAAATGTAGAGGGCAGTATTGTATCTTTGTACTTGGTAGCTGACTTGACTACCGCTATACAGCCTGGTGATTTATCAGGGTTGTAGCTTGCTGAAGTTGAGTGTTGGCTAATTTTACTATCCAATTAGAGCCCTGGCTTGGGGCACTATCTTTTCAGCAAACCCCTCTAAATAAATATTGTTGTTTTTTGGCTCTTTTTATGATGAAAAAATTTATTTGTTTAATTTTTTTAAATTAAAACTACATCCCTGTGATTAATATCCTTTCCAAAGTGAAGTTACATTATACCAAGATCAAGGCTATATACAAATGTGATTTTTGGTGTGGTTTATTACAGTATGAAATAGAGATGAAGATACTTGTTTCTTGTTATTTAAAATTTGCGCAAACAAGTCAGGCAGGTAGCTCACAGTTTACAAATAATTGGGCAGATACTAGAATGCATGTTCACTAAAGGATAAATCATTACGTTTGTTCTCATGAAATATGGGAAAATGTTTATGGTCTGGTGCTGTATTCCATTCATAGTTTACCGTATGTCATTAAAAAACTGTGGGTAACTAATAGTATTTAACATATGTACGAATATTAATAGTTATGTCTATCTTCCCTGGTTTTTCTTCACACTTAATAGCAATCAATGAAAGTTGTATCTTTATGCAACAAATTATCAAGGAATGCCAAGCTAAGGAGCAGTACAATGGGAGATATCGCCAACGGGGTAAGTAGTAATATTAGGCCCTCTAGAGGTGACCTTCAGCCAGTGATGTGACACAAGACAGAATTGTGTATTTGCAACTTGAAATTAGTGTCCTCCGGGGTCCAAAAGGTGTCGTGCAAATGGCTACTCAAAATTGTTTGTTTTGTGCAGATCTAGAAACGGATGTAGTAACGGACAAAATTTATGTCCGTATCATACTAGCAATCACAAGAAGTGTAGCTTTTTCATGACGTATTTCCGTCACTTGATTGGAATAGATATTGAACGTTGAAGTAGCTAGCATGCATATACAAGCATCAAATTGCACTCAGTTGATTTCAAGACAACTTTATAGCAACATCGCTAGCCACACCTGAACGCTGGTCACTACTCACGTTTGATCACCTGTGATTTTGTTATCACTAGTATGTTATGGACATTACCCTTTAGATTTGGCAAGATGAAATAATTATATGCTCCACTAGACTCTTGATGCAATTTCTGCCAGTTCATGTCAAACTCATCACTGACTGTAAGGTGCCCTTTAAGTGATACCCATATAAAGCTAATAGGAAATTTTGCACAGTGTAATCAACCATATCTTTTGAATAGCCATAGATCAACCGCATCATTTTCATATGTGCAACTGAATGACTGTATATAGGCCATTCTCCAGGATGTGCTAAGAAAAACGACCAAGTGCGGGGGCTTTGAGGCATAGTATTTTTTAGCCTAATACATACCAAGTTTATTCCGGTATTTTAACTGTTGTGAAGTTGTAACTATGGCAGGCAAAAGCATACTTGATCCTCATCTGTGTCAAATGTTCCTCCTTTAAGGTGCTGCTGATTACTAGACGATCAATTTTGATCAAATTGTTTGCATCTTTTTCCACTTGTAAAAAAAATTATAGTGCTGAGAAATTAAAATGAACTATGAATTTTCTAACACATGTTATCAAATCATCAATTACATATCACTTTTACTAATCATTCAATTTTAACAGAAAATTGAAGGAAAACATTTTTTTTTCAAAACTTGGGCCAAACTAGTCAGCAGCATCCTTGTTACCATGACAACCTAGATTATAGTATTTACATTCATCATGATGAGTATGAAGTGGCCAATTGGGCTATTCCAATTGAGATCCACACACCCCTTATAGGAGACATGACCTAGATCTTCCACACAGGGAGTGCAAATATCAAACAGGGTTACCTGAATGGGTGACCCCATTTGAAATCTACACCCTCTGTGTTGGAGATTAAGGTCATGACTTCCATAGGGGGTATATGATGAATCTCAAGTTTGTAACAGCCCATTTCTTTGCTGTGACTGTGAGCCTATATGGTATGAAGTGTTATGTTTAAAATTGATTACACTAACTCTAACAGGCAGCAAGTTTTCAAGCCATCAGATTGGAACCTTGTTGCTTGTTACGGATCCCTGTTATGAAATCCTCTCTACTTACTGTAGTGCTGTTACTTGTTGTTGTTGTTACACTCTAAAATTACTTGGACATCAAGTCATAGCAAGGAATCTACCAACAGATCATCCCCAATGATTTGAAATCAAAAATATTTTTATAATTGAGGGCAAGCTGCATAAAACGTTCAAAGCGTTTTCCTTCTATTGTTATGTCCAAGGAGTTTAGTTAATAATCTTGAAGACACCTATGCCTAAAATAATTCTGTTATTTTACACCAAGATTCTTTGATTTTGATTTTGATTAAAAATTTTCTTTTTACTTATTGCTAACCAAACGCTTGTTGTGATTGTGCCAAGTAGTAGGTTAACTGATTTGGTTGTCAAATTGTCTCAAGTGTTTTTCTTAAAACTGAAAGGTGCATTTGAAATGTTTCAACTTTTATAAAACCAAAATGATTAATACAGACAAATATCAAAGAAGGCTTGCACTGGTCCAAACCACCTTCAAATAGATTTGATGTAAATAAAGTTAAATAATAAGTCAATTGTTTTGACCAAAAAAACAGCACTTTTCTACAGCTAGATGTGATCATAAAATGTTGAATGCTTTGCATAATTGATATGAGTTTGGTAGAATACCAAATAGCGATTTGGCTCTTTATTCATGTTACGTATGAATTCTCTTTAAGCCAAAAAAAAAATTGTTTGCTTTCCCTCGAATGGATTTTAAAAATTGGGTTGGTCGGTCGGGAAAAGTTTTTTTTTTGTTTGTTTTTTTTCCGTTTCCCAGAAACAGACATGGCGAATACCGAATCGGCGAATGCAATTAATGGTTCAAGCATTTCCGTAGCAGCAACATCACGCCATGGTCCAGCATCTGTGCTCGCCACTTGCACCTTAAACAATTGTAGCTCTTCTACATGTAGGCCTACGTTTAATGAAGTGTACAATTCTCCTACATGTAGTGTTTTCTGCTTTTCAAAACTATAAATCAGCGTGTTCGGTCCCTTGCTTCAACTGTACAGCTAGCGCTACTCGTGTTGTGTCCGCCATGTTTAAAGAGAAATCATATTTATACCGAGCGATTTGTGCTCTTAATAAAAGTAGCCTCAACAAACATGTTGAAAAAATAGTGCAATGTTACTTCCTAGTCGATACGAACAAATATCATAAATCTAAATATTTATAAACAAGAAATGAATATCTGGTACAACTGTTTTCAAATTTTATCTACTTTTACCATATTTTAACATCTGCTATATTGTATCCATTCTTGCACGATATGCACGGTTATATTTTGCCTGTAAATAAACTCATCCCTAGATGCGCTGTCCGAAATGTGCAGGTGGATAGCAAATTGTATTAGAGCTTAGACGCTGAGGTGGTATACGAAATTGCGGAACCCGACAGTCAGGTACAGCCGGACACGTAAACATGCAGGATATGGTATTTTTCAACGTTTCTTTTAAATCATCGTTTTTTCAGACGAAAAATACATGCCATTTTTGGGAAAATCGCAAAAAAACACCTTTTTTCAACAAAAAAAGTTCTACGGTCGGGACTGCCGAGACGGTCGGTCGGACGAGGGCAAGCAAACAACTTTTTTTTTGGCCTAATTAGAGGGCAGGAGACCAGACACTACATAAAGTACATTGGTTGAAAGCCAGGGGGTAACATATCAATTTTTTAACTTTGAATCTTCACGGTAAGTGAGCAAATGAGGACAGCATGCAGGGTTCATACCTGCCACGTCATAACTCATGTTTTACACAGATTTTCTGTAGAAAAAAACCAAAACGGTGCTGCTGCAAAAAAGGGAATAACTTCCCATTTTGTAGAGTGTGCTGATTGGATATAAAAATCGTGGCTGGAGGTTTCCCGCTCTCTGAGTTTCAAATGTTGGCAGGTATGACTGGGTTTATGGTGCAGTGTCACATGGCCTGATTCCTGTTCAAAAATTCTAGAGAATTCATGCGTAACATGAATTTTACAAAGAGACAAATCGATTTACGGCATTCTGACAAACTCATAACAATATAAACAAACAATTAATGCTTCATAAACATTTTCATATTCCAATCACAACATGTATTTGAATATCACATTGTTATGCCATTTCAGAATGTTGAACAGTGAAATGTGAAAATATCTCATCAAAGCTTATCCAATATTCATTAAAAAACACTTGTTTGAAAAGTTGAGCTAAGTGTCTGATAATGTTCTGTTGTCCTGGTTTTAGCAGTATGATTTTTGTGCAATAAATTGTTCATGTTTTGCCAATATTGAAATGCTTCACTTGTTTTTAAATATCGTCGTTGGGCAGGAAAAACCCCATGTGTCATTGCCCCTGAACATGCTTAAAGCAAAACCTCCTATGTAATTGGTTGGCAGTTTTGTTTTAAACATGTTCAGGGGCCACAAACACAGGAGGTTTTCCTGCACAATGATGATATATGATTCAAATTTTGAAATATAGGCCTAAACTGTATCTTACTATGATTTTTTGGATTGACTTTGAGAGAATATTTTCATGATAAATTTGCTAGACCAATAACCATGGTTTAGAAAAGCAAATAACTGTATAGTAGTTAATTAAAATCAATCCAATTATCATAGTCCCCTTAGGGGAACACTTCAAAAATGTACTATAGACCTTTTTCTCATACGTCACCAATCAATCGATATTGGGGTCCAGTATTCGAGTCATCAGCACCCAAACGCAAATATCGCGCCGGGCGCGCTATCAACTTTATACACTCTAGGCGCCCTGCGCGAATTGCCAGCTCATTGCAGTACGCGCTTAGTTCTTCACGGTGTAAAAAGTAAACAAAATTGTGAAAGAAAACAAAGATTGAATTTTAAATAGCATCGCGGTTTTTCCGTATCTTTTGTATTTTATGGCATCAAAACAAACTGGAACAAAGGTAGGCTAGTATACATCCCGTTTAAACAATTATTTTATGGAAGCTAACGTGAAATATGACAAAACAGAGCAGAAAATACGCAGTATTTGGTGTTTTTACATCGTGGACACGTGAGAAACGCACGTGTTGTTTGTTTACATCTCAGACCCCAATATCGATTAGGTGACGTCATCAGAAAAAGGTCTATACACTACCCAGACACTAGGGATCACAATGGCCTCATCCCAATTGCATAGTTCAATGACCTCAATCAAACACTCATAATGCAAACTTTGACCTCAAGTTGCAGAGTATGAGTTTTTGTACCCACATTTTCAAAGGTCATTCAATGAATGTGCATATGTATTGGGTTTAAAGAACTATGCACTGATGGGTGAGCTTGTTGTGGATCCTAGTGAGAGGCGTACAACCAGGGGGTCGTCCCCTGGCTCCAAATTTACCAGAAGTTGTAGTAATGTGTATCTTTCTGTGGCCCAGTTGTAGACCACCGTTTTCCTTGTTTTGGCCCATTTAGCATTGATTGCAATTGTCACAATAAACATGATAAAAGTCATTTTAGTAGGGGGTCAGTGGGATCATTTGGAAATTTTGCCCCCTCCCAGCTCGATGGCCCCCACTACGCCTCTGCTATATACATTGACATATACAGTTAACTACACCAAGGGGTGGTGCAAAGAACAAAATCCTGATTCCATTAACATGACATTAACAAAACTAATACAACAATTGAGTGCTTCCTTCAGGCAGTTATGTAAGTGTGTTTTCCGGTGGTCACAGCAATAAATCTATTATGTGTATTGTTTTCCGGTGGTCACAGCAATAAATCTAGTATGTGTATTGATTCATGTACACACCCAGACACACATAAAATGGTATGTTGGGGTGTGTGCATAGCTGGTGTATTAAAGCAATATTATAACATTTCCATAAAAAATGAGATTTTATCCCCACAAAATTTGGTTTTTGTCATGTATGTGCTGAATTTTGAGCTGAACAAATGAAACAAACAAAAATTGGCCTTGAATTTCAGTGTTTGAGTGCATCCGTCATTACTGAGTTTGATGGGCTAGATGTGTTATGAACATTCTGTATGCCATGTCTGTACATTGTACAGTGTTATGAACATCGCATATACAAATCCAAGTAATATATTTCAATCATGTAAATAAACGACATAATTCCGTTGTTTTATTAAAAATCTCAGATTTTGTCATAAATACATGACCTAAAGCCTCGATTGTTGCATGGTATGTTTGTGCATTAAAGTGTATTGCATTTTATACAATCATGTAAAAATCAGAAGTGTTAAAAACAAGGATATCATCCTCAGCAAATGTTCAATATTGATTTAAAGAGTTCACTGCCTCAGAAAGCATATATGACGCAGCCGCAAGGAAACAAAAAGCACTGCAGTACATACATTGTAATCTGAAAGTACCCCTCTCCTTTCATTATCCGTTGTAGCTTTGCAAAAAATCAAAATGGCTGCCCTCTTATCATGCACACACCTGAAGTGCTTGAGTCCTTCCCCATCCTAAAATACGTATTTATTGTTGATGTCTGTATAATGATAATTTTCTCTGTTTCAGTCACAAAACCTTTCCAATAATTATAGTTCCCATAAAACCTACAAGAACCCCTACAAGAACTGTGCCTTAATTCATAAGTTTAACTCATTATTATTTGGCAAGGTCCTTTCGCACTGCCTGACCGCTCTTCCTGATTGTTCCGTAAAAAGTACTAGGTCACGTCTGGGTAATGTGATGATATGCAGCTTGTTCGGCAATTGTGGCACCGAAAAGCCGTCCGATGTGATTCAATTAGCCAATCAGAGCCTTACTTCCATGTTTACGAAAGAACTTTGCCAAATAGTATAACAATAACCTTTGACCTTTTAAAAGAAATTGATTTGTATAAAAGACATAGCAAAGGATGAACATGTTTGTTTGGTTTTGGTTTTTGGATTAACATGCGCAGCAAGTGTCAATCTTAAAAGCGGACACAGACCTGTAGACACAGACATTGTTATGAATGTTTATGGCAGTTGAACCACTTTAAGTGACAAATCATTGTATTGTAATATAGTCTACATACATCTCAAGAAATCTACCGCACCCAATATTTACGCATATTTTCACGGTTGCAATTTAAATTGTCGGGCACATACACCAGGTGTGTAATTTGTGGGCGTATATGTCAATCTGGGAAATGCACGAAAATAAAACCACCAATTGGACAATTCCAGTTGAAATCCATACACCCCCTATAGAAGACATGGCCATTATCTTCTGCACAGGGAGTGTGAATTTCAAATGGGGATATTATACCTAAATGGACGATTCCATTTGAAATCTACACCCCCCTGTGTGGGAGATTAAGGTCATACAGGCTGAGTCAAAAAGAAGTAAACTCATGTTTGAGGGGCTGTAACTCGAGATCTGTAAGGAATCTGCTCAAAATGAAAATACCGCTGAAAGAGCAAATTCAACGCTGCCTAAATAAAAAAAAAGGAATTGTGGCAATTGCTCACAGCAAACTAAAGTTATACTCGCTTGAATACAACCACCCATTTTTCTAGCTGCACACGGCTATTTCGACGCATCAGCAAAGTGCTAACAGGATTTATTGTTGAAAAGACAACTTTTGCTTTTAATTAATATTAAACAACGCTTATGACGGTACTATATTTTATATGGATACCAATTCAAGTCTTTACTGAACGATCCGCAGAAGCTTGATTGGGGAATATTGGGTAAAGGATTGAGCTGATCTTTGGTCTTGCTGTAACGCATGTCTAACTCTAGCAATGTTCACTTGTGATCTAGCAGTTCGTGGTCTGCCTGAAGCTTCCGGCTGGCTGTTCCTTAGTGTCCCATGCACATTGAGCTTGTTCACATTCTTATATACTGCTCCCTTACATGAAACCCGGTTTTAATAGTTGTAGGAAATTGGAGACAAAAAAGATGGCGAACTTCAGAGGGACTCTTAGTTTCATGATACTTCGTCGACAGAAACGCGTGCGCTCCCGCATGAAATTGTGGTGCCATGTTGTCATGGCCCGCTTTATTATAATATAGTGCAATGAGGTAAAATTCATATTGAAAAGAGCCCTTTAAGAAGTAGGAATTATTGATCTAAACCACACCTGCCACAGAACTTCATTTGCATTTGAATATCGCGCTTTACCAATCAATATAATAGGTAGGCCCCTACTTGGGAAGTGAAACCGTGTGCAGCTACAAAAATGGGTGGCTGTATTCAAATGAGTATAACTTGAGTTTGCTGTGAGCAATTGCAACAATTCTTTTTTGTATTTAGACGTGTAAAATTTGTTCTTTCCAGTGGTATTTTCATTTTTAGCAGATTCCTTACAGATCTCGAGTTACAGCCCCGCAAACATGAGTTTACTTCTTTTTGACTCAGCCTGTATCTTCCATAGGGGGGTGTATGGATTTCAACTAGAATAGCCCAAACAGTAACCCTCCATGAAATGTAGAATTTGCTGCATATATGATGATGTAATAAGTGAGTCCAGTTATCACATGAAATTGTTTCAAAAGGACAAATTTACTAAATGTTGTCCATCAAAAGTTTGCAGTTTCTTCCTGGGTACAGTAGATACAAAGTTAATTACTGTTTTCTTGTCTCTTTGTGAAATTGATTCAAAGAGCTCTAGAAACACATGTATATTTTGGATTGGCCATTATGAGTCAGTTAAGAGTGATCCCTGGAATCATGTCCAGGGATATCACAACCATACCACCTGTCCACACCACAGGCAAATACTCAGAAACCTACCTCAAACAAGATATTGAGTGGTGGTTGTTAACCTCCAAGTGCACTTAGAGGAAACTCTGAGGTGTTTTTGTGGTATGGGGGTTTCAGGTCCCGAGTTCACACTGTCCTCAGTTTTGAGATCTAAGTTATGTTACTCTTAATTTAGTACTCTCAGGGATGACTTGGAATGAAATGTCTACATGTGAACATACCTTTGGTCATCAGCCAAGACCTGTCATCTTGATGCCTGTCATTTGACTGTTTTATATCTAATCACTTGATTGAACCCTTATCCTTAACCAAAGACCTTTTTTAAAGTCATATCGAGACTTGTATAACTTACCGTACACAGGCATATACCCATGTAGGAAAGTTTTTATTGGCTTCAGGAATCAGGCCATGACTAAAAGTATGAAAATTAAATAGAGTAGCTGGAATAAGTATGTAACCCTGCTGCACTTGGTGTGACTGTGATTATTTTGAAGAAGACTGCCCTCTATGTGGTTTACAGGAAAAACAACGTGATAGAGCATCAGAAAAGTGTGTTTAAGACACACTTGGGTCCTGATGGGACCACTCCATACACAATAATGCTTAGGTATTACATAGTCTTTTAATTCCCATTCAAGGAATATGATAGCCAGTCAATGCAATGTTTCCACTCACCTTTCTCAAGTGGTTGTTATTTTTGTGGCATTTAATTTTTGTTCAAACTTTAATATTTTTGTTCTACATTTGTTTAATCTAGATTGTGGTCATGGGTTCTAATCTTGGTGGCACCATTGCTTTGAGCAGTTTATGGGCACAAAACATCGGCCTTTAAGAACCATTTTGATTGGTTACAAAGAGCTACAAGGGCTGTTATATCATGTATTGAGCCAATCAGAGATATGGTAGAGAGAAGGTGATTAAGCCTAAAATTGCTGAGGGATCTAAAAGCTCTATTTTGATTGGTTATACAAATGATTATATCTTGTAATTAACCAATTAGGGACACTGTAAGAAGGAGAGTAGTGGCCATGGGGTTAATCTTGCAGTGGAGATGCTTTATCCCATATTATATTTAGGCTTAATATGTTACAAAATCTTAGTTTTGATGCGATGACAACGTTAGCTAGCGATCAGCATCCATGAAAAGATGACAATGATGATGACCATATGAGCGTGACAGACAAGTTGCTGTCACTTTGAGTTTAGATTCTGATAAGATGTTATACAGCTGAAAGTCAAATGCTGAAAGATGGCCGTCATCGTTGTGATCTATTCGTGGATGCTGATAGCGAACTATGTTGTCATCACATTGCATGAACATTGCGGACATGTCACTGTCACTTTGAGTCAAGTTTCTTGTAAAATGTCTGCATAGCGCATCAGTGACAAATATTCTCTTGGGACGAGCTCAGTACAATCTAACTTTAATGGTCAAATTCAATGTCATAAGTATTTTATTTTGGTTGCTAAATTTAGTGGATAAAGTCCATGATTAGGCTGTGTTGCAAAAACTTTTGAGTCCAAGGCACTGCGAATTGGCTTGCCAGGCTGTGGTGAATGACTTTTAACTCTGGTTAGCTGGAGACGAAATTTTTTAATTTTGTTTTAAAAATTAAAAAAATTTCAGAAATGTAAATTTGCATGACCATATGGAATCAGCATAAAAAATGCATTAAAATGAGTACAAACAAGACTAGCTTTAAGGTTCAGTGGTTCTTGAGAAAGCTCTTGATACTTTGAGGAAATATCTCAAAACTTGGAACTTTTTATGATGAATCCAATAGCTAGCATGAAGAACATTAAGTAGGCCTAGCCCAGTTTTAAACAACTCTGAAAAAGCTCCCAATTCATGAATTGGACGGAAGAGCACTTGACATTTCATGTACATATCCTTAAAACTTTTGAATTCATGCTTTCTTCAAATGTTTTCAGCTTTGACAGCCAGTTGCCATGGCAATTGCCATGAGCATGAACGTTAGTCTTAAAAACACAGTGGTCAATCTGTCATCCTAACCAGCTGGACTTCACTTGGGTCACCATACTTTATGCCCTCTGGCAATTCCTGCCCTGAAGCTCACTCCCCTGCCCAGCTGACCTCCAGAGCACCAGGAATGTGTTGACATGCAAAAGGTCAAACATCAGCAGGTGTCGAGGTATATAAGATCAAATTATGAAATCCAATATCAGAAAATGAAACCAGTGAAACAAAATTAATTACTCTCGTTTTTCTCTAATCGAGGGTAATTTTGCTAAAGTTCTTTAAGGACCTGTCGACGAAATGAATGATATTCTTCTGATATACAGTAAGCCAAAAAATTAAGGTACCAGTTACGTTCGCCACCTGTATATCCTAAACAAAGGCATATGTGTCATAATTGGAACCAACAGCCAATAGCTGCATCTTTTAGCTCGAATTTAAGACCTCATTCGTTCACATTGTTCAAGAAATAAAGACACAAGGATCCAAAAACCCAAGGAAGATGCCAATTTAAAAGTTGCAGTTTGCCACATTGCATGCCCTATTGATTTGTACACAAAGCGTTCGCGAACAAGATAACTAGCGCTGTGCTTTCATTGATTAGCACGAAAAACTAGCGTCGTGCTTTCATTGATTAGAACACAAAAGTGCAACTTTTTATTTTATATCTTCATCATATTTTGGACTACCGTTTCTTTAATTCTCAACCAATTTAAACAAATAAGGTCTTAAATCAGAGCTAAAGTGTACGGGTATCGGCTGCTTGTTTTAATTTTGACTCATTTGTCTTAATTTAGGATATACAGGGGTGAACACAACTGCTACCATAATTCTTTTGCTTACTGTACTTAGTACTGACCACTCAATAAATGGTCACAAAACACATCGTTATTGCAATTTGGAACTTAGGAGAATCAAATCCCAGGAAAAAATATCAAAAAACTGCAACAGCCTGACACTTACAAAAGTAGCCCAGTATTAGACAAGTTGTGGCACAATTTGTGAGGCACTGCAAACAATCTTCAAGTAGCCCAATTAGGTGCTAAATTGACTGCATTGGCATCACTGTGATTAGGCAGTGTGTAATGATGGATGGGTATACCTGTTGAATCATATCAGATTACATAGGGAATGTATGGGTTTGCAAGCAAGATATACTGCATACCGGCACTGCATAACCACACATTTTTCATGGGGTTTAATTTTTGCGCTTTGTAATTAAACAAGCAATCGCACATTTTGAGCCCTATGTAAATGTTTGTAATCCATAGGCTTCAATATGTAGCTGTATCAAACCGCGAATACAATAGCTGTTCAGAACAGTTGAAATTAGAATTAACCACTGGTGAAAATAACCCATTATACTGTCATGTAAAAGTGGTAATTTTTTCACAATTTCACAGTTTTTATATCTGAGCACGAAAAGTGCAAATGTTACTGTGGGCTATTATAGATGCTAACTTTAAATATGACTATAGTTTAATTTTGTGTGATACTACAAGGAGCTTTTTGTACTTGATTACTTAGGAATGATTAAAAGATATTCATTCAAGTCTCATTTTCAAGGTACGGGCATAAATCGAGTTGATCTCTACATCTATAAAGCATCTGATCTGAAATCTTCAGAAAATAGTTTAGAATGATGCCACATACGATAAGCAAAAACACCACAAGCAATCGCACACTAGTTGGGGTGAGTGCGTAGCATGGTGTGGTTGGCGTGATCCTCCAGAGGAGGCGGTGCCGATTATCAATCCAGATCCAGGTTGGCCACAACAATTATGTACTATATTGTGCTTTCATGATGCAGCGTATTGAAAACAATGTCTTCTGTGTTGTCGGATATGTGTTCAAATCGCCAGAAATTTGTTGAAAACGTTTTTTGATAGTCATGCATGATTGATGCAATCATTTTTTGTAAAACTCTTATAAAGGTCTTTTGAAACTTATTATATAAGAAATCAGAAGTTTGTGAAATTAAGAAAGTTCATACCATAGAACAGTAGTTACCTAATTTTGCCCGACATTTTTGCCCGACTATTTTGTCGCAACCCACAAACTAGTAGAGCAGTAGATATCCACAGATATCCAGGGATGGAGGACAGGTGAAACCACATGAGAACATTTTGAATTCATGTAGATTACATGAAGCAGCTTTAGAAAACACAATTTATAGTTGGGGTTGTTAAATTTTAGTTGATATTTATGTTGATGTTTAGGATTTTGCTCGCAACCTTATTTCAAATGGTTTGTGACCCCGGTTCGTGAATCACAGTTTGTGAACCGCTGCCATAGAAACTATCGAGTTGTTATCGAACTCTGCCATTGCGCTGCCTCTGCTGCACCCTAAACCTCAATCTACCCGTATGCTTGTATTAATTTCATGTATTGATATTGGGCTATTATAATCAGTACACTCCCTATGGAAGACATGACCTTATAATCCCCCACGCGAAGGGGGTGTGGATTTCAAATGTGGTCACCCATTCTGCATGGTAACCCCATTTGAAATACACACTCCCTGTGTGGAAGATTAAGGTCATGTCTTCCATAGGGGGTGTAAGGATTTCAAGTGGAATAGCCCAGATCATGTATTGATATTGTGATTGATGTGTTGTTGTGCTGCTCCATCCATTCCTACAGACCCGCTCATGTCATCAGTTTCCAAAACTCAGTGGCCGATTAAGGCGGCGCCATGTAAGTTAAAACATGTATTGTGCATGCAAATTGCTAACATGCTATCACCAAAAAAATCACATCAACTTATCACACATTTGCATGTTTTGTAAAAACAAATGATATAAACCTGCATGGACTAACTTAAAATGTGTTCTCTGTGTCATGCATTTATTAAGACTGTTTAGTGAATTCCTCTATTTGGTTTCTCTCAGCAGTTATTTTTTACTCCCCAGCATTCACACACAGCACATAAATATGATGTGTGGTCATATGAAAGCATCGGGCTATTCCAGTTGAAAGCCATATCCCCTATGGAAGACATGACTTTTAATTTTCCACACAGGGAGGAGTGTGAATTTCAAAAGGAACACAGGAGATAGCATCATTTTGCATGGAACAACAAGGTGCCCATCTCTAGTGACTCCATTTGATATTGACACCCCCTGTGTGGGAGATCATGTCTTCCATAGGGGTGTATGGATTTCAACAGGAATAGCTCAACTTGGTATAACATATGAATAGTGCATCAAGAGTGGGGTAACTAGTGAGGAGCAAAAATGAAATTGAGATGGAGAAAATATGATGGCAAAGTCTGAAAATATGGGGGTCATTTGGTGGGGGATAGGTGGGGACCATTAGAAGCAGCTGAAGGACTGAGTTCCATTTGCTACACATGGCAAGGTATTTTGCATAAAAAGGTACTGTTTTGACAAAGAATCTGCAGCTGTACTGTGCTGCATTGTGTTTCATAGAATGACCTTTATAAAATCTAAAACCTGACTTTGCCATGCTCTAGCAACTCCCAGATGTCAACATTTCTGCAAACCCAACTTTGTTCTACTCTAGTAGCTCCAAGATGTCCATGTTTGTGTAAAACCTGACTTTGTCATGCTCTAGCAGCTCACAGATCTCCACGTTTGTGCAAAACCTGACTTTGTCGTACTCTAGCAGTTCCCTGATGTCCACGTTTGTGCAAACCTAACTTTGTCGTGCTCTAGCAGCTCACAGATCTCCACGTTTGTGCAAAACCTGACTTTGTCGTCCTCTAGCAGTTCCCTGATGTCCACGTTTGTGCAAACCTAACTTTGTCGCGTTTCTAGCAGCTCACAGATCTCCACGCTTGTGCAAAACCTGACTTTGTCGTACTCTAGCAGTTCCCTGATGTCCACGTTTGTGCAAACCTAACTTTGTCGTGTTCTAGCAGCTCACAGATCTCCACGCTTGTGCAAAACCTGACTTTGTCGTACTCTAGCAGTTCCCTGATGTCCACATTTGTGCAAACCTAACTTTGTCGTGCAGCATAATTTCTGGGTAAGGATGTGTAATATTTAAGATTATAGTGATAAAAAAAATTGTGTCAATAACCCTACTATCGATGAGTAAGTCATATTTAACATGCTTGTACAATATGCAACAATGTGTTCTTTGTGATATATTATTTGTTTTGAAATCTGCAGTGAATTTGTAAGAATTTGACTACTAATAAAGTTATCCGTCATCGCTCATTCTACTTAATCGCATCTTTCAACGTTTGACACCGCTAATAGAAAACTAACACCGACTAACATGACTCACACACTCTATCTTGCAATTGTAACAGCACACGCACACATGTACACCACCATGATTTTGTTTATAAGCACACACTTTTTTGTTTTTGCTGTATATATCAGCACATGCATCACTTTGCTTTTGTTTTCTGACATGATTTTTATGATTTTTGTGTATTTTGTTTTTCTCTTTCTCTTTCTTTGTTTTGCTTTGCTTGCCTCCATGTTTTCATCATCGCTAGAAGTCAGATGATATTCAGCAGCAGAAGGAAGGCCAGGGGGAGCAGGACATCCCATAAAAGTGGGACAATTTCTGCCATGATGGAACTATGATGATGCATGCATCATGTTCATAATTTGTCCGAGACAGAAAAAATTAAACTCCCGTTTAGACAAAATAAGGTGTCATTCGTCATTCATAATGTTGCCCCCCCCCCCCCCGTAGATATCCTATAACAGTTGAACACTCACTTTACACTTACTATTCGAAAGGCATTAGGCTATTCCAGTTCTATTCCATACACCCCCTGTGGAAAACATGATCTTAATCACCCACACAGGGGTGTAGATTTCAAATGAAGTCACACATTCAGGTAACCACATTTCAAATTCACACTTGAGATTAAGGTCATGTCTTCCATAGAGGATAGATGGATTTCAACTGGAATAGCCCTATCTGAAAACTGAGCCAGATAAACCTGACCTGTAAATCGTATATATTAAGTTATTGCTGTTTATATGATGAGCGTAGGCCTATCAGTGCTGTAGTTATATATGATACCAATCCAATACATTTTACATTTCTGTCTAGCTTGGACTTGATTTGTCTTTGTAAGACAATAAATTAAAATAACAACAAGAACATAAACAAAAGCAACAATAAATTCTTAAGTAAAAAAATGAATATTATTAATATATATCATGAATTTGGCAGAATGTTGAATAGTGCTTTGTCTCTTTGTTACATTCATAATAGGCAGAAATTTTCTTGAATTAGGGCAGGGGATCACACGTTAGGGTACCAGGTGGCATTGAATTAGGGCAGGGGATCACACGTTAGGGTACCAGGTGGCATTGAATTAGGGCAGGGGATCACACGTTAGGGTACCAGGTGGCATTGAATAACAGGGCAGGGGATCACACGTTAGGGTACCAGGTGGCATTGAATTAGGGCAGGGGATCACATGTTAGGGTACCAGGTGGCATTGAATTAGGGCAGGGGATCACACGTTAGGGTACCAGGTGGCATTGAATTAGGGCAGGGGATCACACGTTAGGGTACCAGGTGGCATTGAATTAGGGCAGGGGATCACACGTTAGGGTACTACCAGGTGGCATTGAATTAGGGCAGGGGATCACACGTTAGGGTACCAGGTGGCATTGAATTAGGGCAGGGGATCACACGTTAGGGTACCAGGTGGCATTGAATTAGGGCAGGGGATCACACGTTAGGGTACCAGGTGGCATTGAATTAGGGCAGGGGATCACACGTTAGGGTACCAGGTGGCATTGAGCATATCAATTAGGCCGAAAAAAATGGTTGAAGGTTTAAAAAAAAAGAAATCTGACCGACTCACCCAACTTTCCCATTTTTCCCATTTGTGGGCAACACAACAATATTTGTTTGGCCTTAAACAGTGAATCAGTGCGATAAGTGAGTGAAAGATGGCAGCATATAATTATTCAGGGTTAGTTTTAACCCTGTTAGTGGATCAGGTGACACAGCACCACACTGCAGTGTAAAGACAGTGCAGCAACTAATTCAAGATAATTCATGTGTAACATGAATTTAACGAAGACAAATTGATATTCGGCAGTCTGCCAAACTCATAGGCCTACTATTTTCAAAGCTTTGCATGGCATGTTTTTTCTTTTGCATGCTCCAATATTGAGAGATTAACAAAGAATGGCTTCTGAACTTCTGCAAATTGATCCATGCAGTCAATTAAAAAACCAAGTCCAAGCTTATGCTGAAAGTTTTGAAGCCTTTCTTGACTTCATACACAATACAGGGAATATACACTAAGCCGAAAAAGAAACTTATAATTTTTCACAAGGTTGTATCTTAAAATCCTGTCCATCAAAATTAACCAAAATGACACACATGATTGCCTCAATACTCCACTCTAAACACATGTCAATAACCAAGCAGTTGTCCAACTGACACAATAGCAAAATGCAGTGATATGGAACAGCTTCCTGGACCACATTCACCGCCCTATTGGCACTCAGCAAACGAAATCTGTGAGAACGGCATCTTGAATCACAGGTCACAAACTTACCAGGATCATCATGTCACATGTCCAAGCAAATAATGAAGTCCTTTAGTAACGGGTATGTCCACCGTGCGCTTGCACGCATGCTGTGCACCTGATTCTCATGCTTCCAACCAAGTTCCTGATGATATCCTTGGGAAGATTGCCCCATGTTTCCCGTTACTAAAGGACTTCATTATTTGTTTGGACATGTGACATGATGATCCTGGTAAGTTTGTTTTGACTCTCTTTAATGTTTTTAACTTAATGTTGTTAAAATTGTTGGCTGTGACCTGTGATTTAAGATCATTCTCACAGATTTCTTTTGCTGGGTGCCAATAGGGCTGTGAATGTGGTCCAGGAAGTTGTTCCATATCAGTGCATTTGGCGGTTGTGTCAGTTGGCCAACTGATTGGTTGCTGACATGTGTGGTGAGGAGAGTATTGAGGCAATCCTGTGTGTAATTTTAGTTAATTTTGATAGACAGGATTTTAAGATATGACCTTGTGAAAAATTATAAGTTTCTTTTTTGGCTTAGTGTATGATAAAAGATTCATTTATAAATGATAGGCAAGTCCAATATTTTATGGGAGTGGATAACCATGATAACGGTTGCACCGACATCCACTACTCAAACTATTAGATTTGCCTATCCTCATTAAAAACTTTAAAAAAAGTTCTTTATCTTTGATTTTTCATTGCATTCTTCTGCATTTACCTGCATTGAGTGTGATTTTTAATGTCTCTTTTTCATTTTTCTCATAATGCATGGCATGGAATGAAATTGAATGAGAATGCATGCTAAAACATACAACAAAATATCATGGGGTATTGTATAATGTTGTGTTTTGATCATTATGTAGCCATCGATTGAATTAAAAGGGTTTGGTGAAAAAAAAGCTGTAGGCTTTAATGACGGAAATGACAAATTTCATAAGATTTCAACAATTTCACCATCATTACCTAATATCGAAGGAGAAAACAGGAAAAGTGATCCCACGCGGGAATCACACCCAGGACCTCAGGTTTGCGAGACATATGCCTTGCAATACTGTGCCACAGGAGCTTCATGATTAAGGTAAAGGACAAAATGATCAATATAGACAAATTATCATCGCAACAGGAGGTATGGTAGGTGACGGCTCATATATCAAATTTTTTGTTGCATAAATTATAAAGGTTTCGCAAACTCAAGGTCCTAAGTTTGATTCTCAGGTGGGATCACTTTTTGTGTTTCCTCCTGTAATTAAATAAAATGTTACGGTTTTCCAAGAATTGGTTTCCTTTCAAGCAGCTCTGCATGGAAAGCTAAAAAGCCACCAATATTACACCGTACCTCTTTACGGGTCTGATCTCTCTCTCAATATACAAAGGACTCTGGACAATTACTCTACTTTGGGGGCTATTCCAGTTAAAACCCATATACCCCCTATGGAAGACATGACCTTAATGTTCTACACAGGGAGTGTAGATTTCAAAGGGGTTACCTAGATGGGTGACTCCGTTTGAAAGATTAGGTCATGTGTTCCATAGTGGGTGTGTGGTTGTCAACTGGAATAGCCCAGTGTATTGAGGTACTACCTCGGTTCTATCTCCAATATACCACATTCTGCAGGAACTTTCCCTTGTAGATACCACATTCTGCAGGAACTTTCCCTTGTAGATACCACATTCTGCAGGAACTTTCCCTTGTAGATATCATACATGTACTTAAAAAATGTCTGGTTTATACTATACAAAGCAATTGATGAAATGTACAATAAATTATAATTATACTTCCATTTTCCCCAAGCAATATATATCTGCATGTAAACAAAAATTTGTATATATTTATGCAAATTGAACTGATATCATCTACTAGATGGTTATCAAAATAGACTTGAGAACCACTTTCCCATACCAAGATTTCCAAGATATATGGTACTAGTAGTTTGTACCAATTGTAGTTTTACTATTTGCTCTTATAAATGTTGCACCGGTGATGGTTTATTAGCCCTGAGATATGTTCCCAGTGTTTTGCTGCTATTAAGGTAGAGGGCGTGATGTCAGGTGGATCATAGATTTGGTTGTTTCATAAGCTTTCGTATAATGTAGGCTCTAATATTTTCTTGTAAAATACTTGTATTCAGAAAAAGATGTTTAAACAATTCTATTCAACATGCACTTTAGACCAGTGTTTAAGAAGGAACTCACTGAGACAGCCTGTCCACAAAAATGGTCCAACATCGATGAACAATACATGTTGAGCACAAGTTTGCCTAAAAAACATTTTATCAATATATGGATGAACAACCTTTCCACATGAGTCAAATAGAAAAGTTAACCTCAACCATGGCAAAACAATAGTTAACTGTTAGTGAAGTAAATATAAGATTCACCCTTTTTTCATCATATTAAGGCAGAGAAGAGAAGTTCAACATTTCTTTTCATCGTATCTAAAAAAAATCAATTTTAGTGATAAACGGCTTGTCTTGCTTGTTTGCATTCAATAATGCTTTCCAGAGAAAATAAAACAAAGCAAATCAAACACAAACAAAAACTGATCCATATGGCATCGCCAAATCTTCATTTGTGACATAAAATGCATAAGACGTCAACAAGGCTCTTCATATTTTGTTGAGAAAGTTGATCGACTTTTCAGCAAGGTGTGATCATATGTATCCCAGCATGCTTTATTCCTTTGGTTGTGTAGTGGTACGCAATCTTGACCGCGCGCATGGGTTTTAAAATGTGCAACAGTGAGGCACGCATTGGGCCATTCCAGTTAAAATCCATACACCCCCTGTGGAAGACATGACCTTAATCATCCAGACAGGGAGAGTGAATTTCAAATTGAGTCACATGAATGTGTGATTCCATTTGAAATGTAAACCCACCTAGTGAGAGATTATTAGGTCATGTCTTCCATAGGGGGGTATGGATCACAACTGAAATAGCCCATTCATGCTTCAAAGACAGCTGGAATAGTGCATGATGGGATATATGAAGAATTCATATTCATTTTCATATTCAGATGGAAAGTTAACAATTTATTGGTTAACGTCATAATTATGGTACAATTAATACATGTTCCACTTGTTGCACTATGCTTTAAACCTTAATTATCCATAAATCTAAACTGATGGTGAACTACAGTGAGAAACAACACTGATTTTTCATGAGGGATGTGATTTTACAAACTTAGTACGGTAATCGGTCACCACTTATCATTGTGCACATTGTACAAAGGTTTATATGTTTGTATCATAATGTAAACTAAGGTAAAAGGTGAGGTGCATTATGTCCAAAGTGAGCATAATGGAAGACGAATTCATACGTGTACAGAACTTCATGTTATCTTTGCTGTATCTTCCACCTCATGAATGACAACCACTGTGGCCAGGCCTTTTGTGTGGGCCTGTATGTTGATATATCCCTCTGCCATCCTTTATGAAATGTTCCAATATTGGTTGCAGAAATAGTGTCTAAATTGTGTTTAATAATTGTGCTTCCATTTAATGCTACAACATTGCCTTACTGCAAATAATGAGAACCAATGCAAAAAGAAATAATATGTACGATATCATTATGACGTATGCTGAATCCCGTAGTTGTATTCCATAAGATGATAAAAGAGAGACTCAGGTTGGACACACAATTGGACTGGCATGCTTAGTCGCCTTCGTTCAATAAAGTTGCTGAACAATTTTAATCGATAAGCAAGCGCAACACAGTGATTTATAGTGTGCTATGCACATAAAAACAGTGCAGTGCAGTGATTTATAGTGTGCTATGCACAGTTTTTAAACGCAGTGAACAGATTTATGTGCTACGCACAAGCATAAAGCCACAAGCCTCAGCACACTTTACAGGAATTTGCTGACCAATGTGGCCCAAGAGACGTCATAAAAGCAACAGTCAGGGTTTTGCAGCTGAGAAAATTAATTCAAATTGCAAAAACTATTCCCAACTTAATCCAGTTTTAGTAAAAATAAATGGGCAAATCAAAATTGTTGCCAACTGATGTGATAATATTGGTAGTGTTGGGTAAATCATGACCAACTAATGGGAAAACTGCTTTATCCAACAGATAAGATATTGACCAGCATTGACATTTGCATTTTAGAGAATGGCATACCACATAGTCACTTGGAATTTGTGATGGTTCAAGTTTTTATATTATATTATAATGCTTTTATCTCTTTTTAAAGCTCTCAGTTTTTGCATTGCCATAACGTGCCAAGTATATTTTGCTGCTTTATTTAAGACATATTTTATATTTATGCTAGAATAGTTATGTATATATATTTAAGCTTAATAAAATCTCAGTGGCCCTCCAAAAAACTTTTGTAAGGAAATAGTAACACTGTAGGTTCGAATCAAACAAAAATCAAAGAAAAATGTCAAAAACATGGAGTAAATTATATTACTTTGACTTCACGGTGTGTGAACAAAAATCAGTTGTACATATTTCAATGCCTTTAAGATATAATTTTAAGTACTCATAATTGTATACATTGGATTAATTTGTATATTTAATAATAGAAATATAATGCTAAATTCATATTCTTATAGTTATATATCTAAGATTTATTTCAAGTTCTTCCTTTTTAATCAGTGTTTATATATAAATGGAAATTTTAGAAAAGATTACACATTGAAAATATTAGCATAGCTAATCAGTATGATAAAACTAACTTGTGTTGTGACTGTATATCTTTTTATAAATGTAGTGAAAATGGGCTTTTCCAGTTTAAATCCACACACCCCTATGGAAGACATGACCTTAATCTCCCACACAGGGGTGTAGATTTCAATTGGAATCACCCATTCAGGTAGCCCCATTTGAAATTCACACTCCCATGGGAGATTAAGGCCATGTCTTCCATAGGGAGTGTGTGAATTTCAATTGGAAATATATATCCCCCAATGTTGACTTTGTACCCAAGTATGTTACAGGAAACAGTCAAATTATGTGGAATTATTGAACAGGGTCAAATTGAAAGCTTACAGAGATATTCAGTACGGAAAATGATGCTTTACTGCTCCATGACTTAATCGATAAGCATCAATGGCCAACGGGATCAAAGTAAGCTAAAGTAGCTCATGCTTTTTCATCAGATAGCTCAAATAATCCCTGTAAGTTTCTCTTGGGAAATTTCTATTGGCCTACCATAGTACTGTGTGCTTGGGTATGTATTTTATTAAGCAGAGTTACCAACTTGTAGGGGTTTTTTTTAACCAACAAAAAGAAATGGACCAATTCTAAGCTCTGTCATTTTAACATGATAATTAAATATCCAGCTAATTCATTGCAGGGTTATGAAACCATACGAATATTCATTAGCTTTATGAATATGAAAATAAGTAGGCTATTTAAGATTTGTCATTTAAACATATCAAACTTACAGTTAATTAATTCCAGGGTTGGGAAACCATATGAATATTCATTAGCCTTATGAATATGCAAATAAGTATTTGCATATTCATATTCTGTTGGTCAAGCAGAGGACCTGTATACAAAATTACAGGTTCAAACACTAAAGGTATATTTATAATTTATAAACATTTATTTGGGAATTATTGAGTGAAAAGAAGTGGTGTAAAAATTCATTGGGAATTATTTTGTTAAAAGAAACTGATATAAGTGATATATATATAATATGTTTGGTAAGAGAAAATGCAAATAAAAATCAGAAAATTGGTAAAAGAAATTTCTTATCATAATGATATTATTATTTCTATGGTATAATATATTTAACCAAGAATCTTGTATTTGCAATCCATACTAAAGGGAAAGATGAACTTAAATTCATAGAGTTTGCACATTTGTTAACAGGCATGTTTCAAGGGGCAAGATTGGATGAAAATTGCGTATAAATCTAAAATCAACAGTGGGGAAAGATGTGACAGAGGGAAGTTCAGAGTGGTGATGTAAAGGGGTGAAGGAATCAACAGTGGGGAAAGATGTGACAGAGGGAAGTTCAGAGTGGTGATGTAAAGGGGTGAAGGAATCAACAGTGGGGAAAGATGTCACGGAGGGAAGTTCAGAGTGGTGATGTAAAGGGGTGAAGGAATCAACAGTGGGGAAAGATGTGACAGAGGGAAGTTCAGAGTGGTGATGTAAAGGGGTGAAGGAATCAACAGTGGGGAAAGATGTGACAGAGGGAAGTTCAGAGTGGTGATGTAAAGGGGTGAAGGAATCAACAGTGGGGAAAGATGTCACGGAGGGAAGTTCAGAGTGGTGATGTAAAGGGGTGAAGGAATCAACAGTGGGGAAAGATGTGACAGAGGGAAGTTCAGAGTGGTGATGTAAAGGGGTGAAGGAATCAACAGTGGGGAAAGATGTCACGGAGGGAAGTTCAGAGTGGTGATGTAAAGGGGTGAAGGAATCAACAGTGGGGAAAGATGTCACAGGGAAGTTCAGAGTGGTGATGTAAAGGGGTGAAGGAATCAACAGTGGGGAAAGATGTCACGGAGGGAAGTTCAGAGTGGTGATGTAAAGGGGTGAAGGAATCAACAGTGGGGAAAGATGTCACGGAGGGAAGTTCAGAGTGGTGATGTAAAGGGGTGAAGGAATCAACAGTGGGGAAAGATGTGACGGAGGGAAGTTCAGAGTGGTGATGTAAAGGGGTGAAGGAATCAACAGTGGGGAAAGATGTCACGGAGGGAAGTTCAGAGTGGTGATGTAAAGGGGTGAAGGAATCAACAGTGGGGAAAGATGTCACGGAGGGAAGTTCAGAGTGGTGATGTAAAGGGGTGAAGGTGACATTCAGGAGGGTAATATGTGACAAAATGGTTAAAAATGTATAAAATATTGGCAGTACAGCCGGTATTTAAGGGGGAAGGGGAGGATGGGGATGCCCACAGGGCATGTGCTGCCTCCCTAACACATGCATGTAATTATTGCCACCGAGAACCACACATTTGTACTTGTGCATCTCACTCTACTATGGAGTAACAGTGACAGTGGTATTATAATGCCAGCATCCTACGCATTGGATGTTTGCAGGATGGGACAGTATCAACACCATCATCCTATACCAGATCAATAATGCCAGAAAATACTAATTTTAACACGTTCAATTTCACTCAGTCATGCAATATCAAACAGTAATAGAAGTTTGAATTCTGCTTTTAATTTGTGCTTTGAATACAGCACATGTTGATAAATATTTTCACATATTTGTGTGTAAGGTTTCAACCGGGGGGGGGGGGGTCACCAGACTTAAAGTGTTTCAGGTAAAAGGTATAAAAAATTTGACATGAAAATTTGAGTTGTTATGGAAAGTGTGTTCACCATCTGGCTATTTGAACATTAGTGTGAAACTGTATCAGCAACAAGTATTGAATAAGGTTGTGGCAGGGTTGCCAAACTCGTGATTTGGCAGCCCAATTTGGCGACTTTGGAAGATTTATCATGACTTTTGAACATTTCCTCTCCTGTAGAATCTACTGGTTAAAAACAAATTAGGCGACTGTTCAACATTGGATCCTGCGACTTTCGGTAGTTTTATGTCCTCCCATAGAAACCAATGGCTAAGAAAAAAATTGGGCGACTTTTTGATGATGTGATCCATGATTTGGGCTTAACGGTTTAAGCAACCCTGTCAGGCAGGTAAATAGAATAGAGGTACAGGGTGTTCATGAAATATTGTACTGGAAAAAATAGTTGGCACACTTGTACTAAATAAGTAAAATGTGTTCCCTTTTAAAATTGGAGAGGCAGGTGAAACATGCATGCAATGTGGAGCACAGACTTCCCCACTCCCCATCTTTCAATGTTGGAAAGCCTTTTGGGGACCTGTTGACAACATGGTTGGTCCAACATTGAATTGGGGTAGCGGAGACAAAGATTTATCATGTTTATGAGAAACAGGCAAAGTGGGCCATCATTTTTTCTTCCAGGATTGTATGTTGGGTTCATTTGCTTACATGGATACATATCCAAATTGAAACTCAGAAACACAAAATATGGGGTCTTAACAATAACATCCGTACATGTACGTTGTGTATGTTGTTTAGGCCAAGAATCAAGAGCTCATTGCCAATGATTGGAGCTTAAAAAAGCCTGAATAGATTTGATTTGGGGTTTTCTTTACTGGACCACTTCATTAATGTTTTAAAACAGTTTAGCAGTGGGCAAAAACTGTTTCAAAAAGTCTGTATCATTTTGTACAATAAAAACTTTCCAGATTTAAAGGATAGTCGGTCGGAGGACAGTAAACAAATTTTTTTTTGCCTATTTTGATTTTATCTAGTTAATTATTCACCCTATGTAGCTGATACATTCATGTGAAAAGTCCTGATAAACGTGAAAAGCCCAATATGTTTATTACCATATGCTAGCAATTTTTAGCTATTGATAAAGTGGAATGTTGCAAAGCAACAAATTTAATCAGCATATAATGCGTACGTATCCTTGTAAATATTAATATAGTATTGGCTATACTCATGCATGCATCAAGGCTAATTACTTCTGAAACAAACGATACTTGAAATGCTATAATTAGCCACGCTCAATTTATTTTTAGTCGTTTGGCAACTGAATATTGCTTTTCACGGCTGGTTTTTGGTTGTGGATTACCATATCATATCACTTTGACAGCAACCATTTTTGAACACTAAAGTTTCCTGGTGTATTTTGTGCTATACATTTCACGGCTGCTTGTGGTATCATCTCATCTCATCTTTGATGGAATATTGCTTTGTTGTTGATTACCATTTTGACAACCACTTTCGAACACCCAACTTTGATGGTTTATTTTGGTATCTGTAGTACATTGTTCGTATTTGAAGCTTATTAAGCTTATCATCACAACTGCTTGTCATAGCGTGTCATCTTCAATACATATTCAGCAATGACTGAGCACACAGGTGAAGAAGATACTCTGGTATGTAGCTTATGTATGTCGTGTTTATATAACATTTTTCTTTCAGGTAAAATTAGCTGCTCGTTACTCTTGATATGCTTTATGACAGCTCACAGTAAAAGGAAGTTGGAATATAATAGTTACAAAAAAAAACAGCATTTAAAATCATTTTGGTGGAAATCAATAAATCAGGGATTTATTGATTACATTGTGACCCAAAATCGGGGTGATGATCTTCATAACCTACAAGGCTGCACACTTTACATTAAGTTGTTGTTCAGCATGGCCCGAATCATTCTGTAATTACCATTCCATGGAGGCACAATTTCAAGATCAGCGCAAGCCCTAATCAACCTTACTAACCCATCACAGCCAGGATCAGCTCCCCTAGTTTTGTACATTTATTTAGTTTGGGGTGATAAATCAATGCACTGGCACTGTTCTCCCTCCAAAAATACAACCCATTCATATAATAGTAGCCTCAAAAAAATACAAATTTTGTGCTTTTGCTGCTAGTGACCAAAAAGTAACACATTTGTATAGTCAAGTTGACAAAAAAAATATGAAAACAAAAGTCTTGGGCATTACCTACTTCCCTTATATCAAGCTTTATGATTGCCTTTATAGATCCCATACCATTTGTCTTGTGTGTCAGCTTTCTTTTGTCTCAATATTTGAGTGCAAATTCTACTAGGTCATGCTCCTATCAAACCCACCTAATGTGATGTGCTCAAGCAAAATTGATTTTGAGATAAGCCAATAATAGTATTCAACTTCTTTTGTATTTTATTGTTCTTATCAACACTTAAAATGGCCATATCTTTAGAACAATATGTCCAATTGTGATGGAGTTGTCATTGAAATTATGCTCTGAAATTGGCACATGCAATAAAAGTTAAAAACTGAATTTTGCTCGATATATAGCTCATTTGCTTGATTGCATCACATAGGACTTTGTATGTAAGGACCTGCAATCAGGAATCAGTTTGTATCATGACAAGTGCCTTGTTTTCCTGTGTGTGACACGTGGATGAGTCTTCTTGCTGTGAATCACACAGGGGAACTTACTGTCACATTGTGGTCTAAGATACTATCAACATTCAGGATTTTGTGTAATCATTTAGTCCGTAAATATTTTGGAAAATTCCTAATTTATTAGCAGATTTTTGATATTGATGAGCATAGTGAGAATATCTGCTGGGTTGAAAGAAGGTCTAATGAACAGGTTTGTGTGTGTTATATTCAAAATTATGTGTTGGTAATTAAGTCTAAAATAATGCATGATGGGAAGGCTGTAGGCATGGTTGTTTGCTGTGGACAGCAATGTGCCAGAGAAGATAAATATCTTACACTTCCCACAATGCTTTTCTTCATCGTACTGATTTGCTTTTTAGTGCAACATGGGTCGACAGTGACAAAAATACCTTGAGTATAAAACAGAGCTCATCCAGATCTTGCAATTGAGGTTCTTGCCATTATCGGTACAGACAAAGAAATTAATTGTGGGAAGTGTAGGATATCTTCTCTGGGGATGTGTAGAATTAAATTGAATCAAATTGATTCAGCAGGCAAATGGTTAAAGGATGAGCCTTGTACAGACACAACTGTGCCAATGAGCAATGTTGGAAAATTAGGTCATGAGAGGCCCAGAAAAACAATAAAAAATGGAGCGATGTTTGATGAATTACCGTCAACACGAGAAATGCGGAACAGGAGTCAATAAACATGACAGAGTTGCCAACCCTGTCATTTTGTAGCCCAAATTGGCAACTTTTGAATCAGGATGTTAGCCATCCACCTGTCATTTGGGATGGCAAAATTAATACATGTGAACGGCATATGCTAAAATATATCAAATATTGCTTCAATAAATTCTATGAACTCACAAACAAGACAAGACTAAATAAGTCAAAGATATAGCAATAGAGTGTATGCAATAAACCAACCGGAACGGTATAACAATAGAAATGGCAGCCATGTTGTGGAGGACAGTTCTAAGATAACTTAAGCTGACAGAGGGACAGGTCTCTAGATCGAGTCCATAACCATTCATACCTATCACATCGTTTTATTGTATTATCATGCAAATTTTCTGTGGTACCTTATGGAGGACAGAATTTTATTTAAATGAGGATGACTTTGTTAAGAGTGACGTCAGTATTGCTATTTGAACTGACTAAACCTAAAAAACAGTAAAAAGTGCAGAGCAGAGGTTCTCAGGGTCAACTTTTGGACAGGCAGTTTCGGTGAAAATGTTGGACACTTGTCAAATACTAGCTAAGACCTTGTTTTGAAGATCGCGCCACCTGTGACTTGTGACAATTTCCTGTTCAGTAGAAACCAATGGTTTAGAAAAAAATTGGGCGACTTCTTGACACCGGCACATGCATCCTTCGGTAGTTTCTAGAAACTAATTGTTTAAGAGAAAAATTGTGCGACTTTTTGATGATTTGATGCATTATTCTGGCTGAACTTTTTTAGCAACCTTTGAAAAGGATAACATCTGTCTAAGAGAGAACATCTCTAAAACTGGGTTGATAATGTTATAAGGAATGTGTTGAGAAAGAATGTTTTGTTGAAAGAAAACAAACAAATATTTTGTAGAAACACAGTAAAGGTTGTTAGTAAAAGCTGGCTGAATGGGCTATTCCATTTGAATTCACACACCCTCTGGAAAATTTAGCTTCTAGTATAGGAGGCGGTATAGGTTGCAAAATAATTAATGCTCATCACTAATTCATCACCAACATGTTATTGTAAGTAAATTTTAAAGAATTGCTAATTATTAATATTAGTTTCGTTTTGTTTGTGAAACTTTGCATTCTTATCATAGCAAACCCATGTAATTGCTTTAAGGCCTTGCCAGAAAAAGCACCAATGGCAAAAACAACCTGTAATTGTTGCTGTTGTGTAATTACATTGTGTCAGGTGAATTTGGACAAATCGGTCAATATTTTCGTAAGCGTAATTTACATGGAGACTCTATTGCTGGAAATTTATTTCCAGCAAGGGAAAGTCCCCGTGTATATTGGTAATTTTGCCAGGCAATGCTCCTGGACCTCTGACCTTTCATAGTTTCCTCAAAATAGAACCGGGGCTATTTTTTTTTCAGGACAGTATACACTCTCCAGAGAGTTTTCTCTGGTATGTTGATGACATATGCACACTTTTGTTATGTATTTACCTGGTTATGGTTTTATAGGTCACATAGGGGGCCCCAGATATAGTTGATTCAGATCATATTGCTGGAAACAGATGTCCCCATGTAAATTGCATCACCAGGGCAAGTAATCCATCAAAATAAAATTTATGGTTATTATGTAGGCAAGGGTAAAGTCCCCATGTAAATTACGCTTTACCCCCAGTAAAAGTAGGCATACCCCATGCAGTAATAGCTACAATTATTTTAGCACATTTTATCAAACATGGGCTCTATTTAATGTGCACCTACTAGAATACTGATTGTTTGTGTGGTTTTTGATTTCATATTTTTAATAGATTTACTTGCAAAAAATAATATTGAGATGCATTATGCTAAGAAGAGAGAACATCCTTTATTATGCCTTATTATGACTACGTGCAGTAGTATTAAATTATTATTAACCCTAGAGACGACAAGTTTTAAACAAATTTTAAAAATTTAGAATTGTAAAATTAATTTTCATGACCATATTTGGAATCAGCATGAAAAATGCATTAAAATGAGTACAAACAAGCCTAGTATTGCTTCAGTGGCTCTTGATATTTTAAGAAAAATATCTCAAAAGTTTTTATGTTGAAGCCTATGGACAGCACACAAGCATTAAAATATTGTAATGCCAGCAGAAGTCAAGAATAGAAATTATTGCTAGGCTTAAAGCAGGTCATAAGAAACAATAGAATATGAATTAAACAAGCGCAGTTTGAAAATATAATTTTACATCAATTTAATTGTGTGCTTTACTGTCTGCCACTAACGAGTTTAAAGCTGAAGTTAAGGATAATGTAAAATGAAGTAGATTTCTTTGGCAGATGCAAAAGCAAATATTTCTCATTTTGGAAAAGTGAAATAATTTCATCTTTGTGAAATAACTCATATTTAGATATTAAATGGAACTCATTAAAACTATTCAACTGAACTTGAGTTTTTGAGAGGCTACGGTATCGCACCTAGGGTGCATCTTTAGGTGTAATAGCATATAAAAAATTAACAATCATTTTTATGGTAGAGTACCTGTTGCCAGCATTCTACCGTAAAAACAACAATATAATTAGCATATATATATCCATAATCCTGTATAAAACACGGTAGAAAGCACATATGCTTTACGGTACAACTGGGTTGCCAACATTCTACAGTTCAAATTACAGTTACTGCCATAGCTATACACTGTACATTATAGGAAATAGCATTTAAAGACAATCTGTCAGGACAATACAGCTATTTACTATTTAAAATATTGGCAATAACACACAAAAAAATAAACAAATACAGTCTAATGGTACAAACATGATTATTTTCAGTGAAATATTAAATTTTACAGTAAATAACCACAAAGTTTATGGGAAAGTGCCGTAAAATAACGGTAATATTTTATAAAAGCGTAAGTCCAGTTGAATAGTTTTATGAGTTAAATTTTATTATACTTGCATGAATAACAACCTTCACAAACGAACTCATTTTTAGTGTAATGTGGCATAGCTTGTATTCAGGAATCTGAGTAACCATGGCAGTGCTTTAAATTTAAGCAACTTGAGCTCCAAGCTTTTTTATATTTGTTTCATATATAGGTTACTGGTTACTCGGGGTAAAACAATGTCAATTTGAAGCATTTAATTAAATTGTTTGCAGCATTTAATTAAATTGTTTGCAAGCGCTTTCTTTTATTGAAATTGCTGTAAGCTGCGCTCTTGATCAGAACAGAGGTTTATGGCAAATGCACATTGTATAACGGAAAATTTTCATGAAGCTATATATTTTCGTGATTAATTTAAATGCCTGCAGAATTATTTTCTACACATAGGCTTTAACCATTTGTAATCAATCTTATATATTAGAAAGTGCAAAACTGCTCTGAACAGTTTAAATGGTGAATAAATGATACCGCAAAAATATCACACCTTACAATGTTAGAGTTGGGCGACTTTACGTGCCCGGTTGACCCAGATTTTGCATTTTCGGGATTTCTTTTTGCTGTATGAAATTAAAATCAGCTGTTTTTTGGCCGAAGTGGGTTGATTTTGACTGTAATTTTTTGAAAAAAATTCATATTTTTCAGCTTTAATACCTACCTTTCAGTAACCTCTTCCAGAAAATAATAATAATTGTTATAATTCCAGACCGTAGAACAGAATTGGGTTTTTTTTGTCACCTTAGCATATAATATACTTCTCTTCTAAGAACTGTGACAATTTCATATGTATGAAATAAGAATTAAAATAAATATAGCATCTTTTAACGTTAATAATTTTTGACCACTGAGATGTACCATGGCTTCTATCAAGGACTTAGTTACTATGACAACACAGAAAGGCAAAAGTAATGGCATGATTATGGTAAACATAGCTGTAGGCCTTTGTTAGAATGGACTTTGAATAACATTCACTTGGTCACGATTCAAGCTTGTGAATTGTATTCTAAATAATTAAGCTACAACACAAATATGGGATTTTTATAAATACGGAAATAGCAGTCACTGGATAAATTGTTATCAAAATATATTTATTATATAAACTATCTTTGCAATGAAAATACATACTCTCAAATTTCAAAATGTTAATTGATAAAAGCGCATTTCGAGATACTGAGTGTACGAATTTGTATTACACATGATTTATGAACTTGTTGAAATATTTATTTGTTTAAAGTTCAATTCTAATGGCTCATAGTAGTGGCACAAATGAAGAAATTGTCAAAATTTTGTATGAATGATGATAAAAAGTTTTACTACCAATAGCACATCCATTTGATGCATATAAATATCAAGGTACACTATTATTCTGGTTGGAGGGGATTGGATCCATATCCCAGATCCATATTCAATTTTTCAAGAAAATGTACCAATTTTTTATACCCAAGGCCCCGATTTTTGTCCAAATTTAACTATTAAAATTAAGCTCTGATGTAAAATGTTTTGGTTTTTTTAATTAAAAAAAAAAAGACAAATTTTACACCAAAAATTAATGAAAAAGTGGTCCATTGTTATACTAGGGGCCCAAACATGAGACCCATATTTGCGTCAGATCCCGTATGGTCATTTGTACTGATTACCCCGGGCTATTATTTCACTCTTAATTTTGTTACTTATTACCAAACAATCACCTTACAGGATTATTTTTAATCGGACCATTTATAATACTTAGGGCTTGTTATGAGAACTCCCGTTGATTTAACCTTTTACTGGTGAGGTCAGATTCCAGCATTGTTAGCTGTCTTTGTGCCTGAGAGGAATATAAAGGTCTACGTGTGAACAGACTAGAGAGATATACTTTATAGTAAAAGTTTTCACGCTCATATTGGGCAATTCCAGTTGAAATCCATACACCCCCTATGGAAGACATGACCTTAATCTTCCGCACAGGGGGTGTGAATTTCAAATGGGGTTTCCTGAATGAGTGACTGTCTCCCATATAGGGGTTTGTGTATTTCAATTGGAATAGCCCAATGGTGCTTCTAGATATATGGTGAGTTAGGAGGATATGTGTCAGAGTGCATGGATGGTGTGCCGTTTAGTGTAGCTAAATGACCATGTATTCAGAGACCCGAGTTTCAATAGGGTCTCAAACATGACAAACTGTAGGACACAGTTCCTTGACCCCAATATATGTGTGCACTCAAAAGGATGACCTTTGGATATTTTGAGCGCAAAAACTCATGCTTCACAACTTGAGGTCAAAATATGAGCTTTGCTTGTTTAATGAGGGTTTTTGATCTTTGCCATTGGGTAGGGGGTCATTAATATGGATAGTGTGTGTAAATGACAGGAAGTCGCTTGGGGATAGATATGTACGGTGAGATTTCCTGTGTAAAGATTTGGATCTAGCCTATAAGATATTCTAGTGTCATCATCTGCTATGCTACATGCTGTTGGTGGTCTAAGCTCAAGCCTGGTTTGTTATGCTCAATATGCTGCATGCGTTGTTACTGGCCAAGGGGGAAAAGAATTGTGTTGCCCTTACCGGACCGACCCGGTTTTGGCAAAATAATTGGGTTAGCTTTTTTTCTTTGCTACTAAGACCAGTTTATTCTCTTCATGCCTCAATGTCTTCTATTTTAGTATTGATCAGCTCGTAATCGGCGGGCTTTATAGCATTGCGGATTAATTATTTTATTATCAGAATTGTCTTTTGACATGTTGCCACTAAGCATCACAAATTATTAATTCAAATCCGATACTTTATCTACTTTGTTATGTTTGTCTACTTTTTGGGGTAGTGGTAAAAGTATACAAAAGTTTAATTATGTTTGTGTATTTGAATCAAGGGTGAATATTTTTCTAGTTGTTACTTATAGAATAAAAATCATCCTTGGGTAGAAAACACAGCCTTGGGTAGAAAACACAGCCTTGGGTAGAAAACACAGTAAACAATGTGTTTAAAAATATATAGAACTCTCATAGTAGGTTCAAAATGGTCAAGTTGATGTACAAGGAGAAAGAAAACCCATTCATACACCCACACACAAAAAAAAGGAGCGTCAAACCCAATGCAATACTTTCATGTTTAAGGCCAACACAACAATTTATATTTTTGGTCCAATAGACATGCTCAGTGTGTATGTATACACACACAGCTGTGAGTTAGCAGCAGCATGACAGATTGAGAGTGTATGTACACAGAGGTTTATGTGCGAGTTGACGTGATCGTAGAAGTCTAACGAACTTCACTACATGCTTTGGGATCTATATACATTACCACTGGTACAAGCATACTTTGGGATTTAGTAGCTATGTTATGTTCATCCCGGAGATTTACCCCGTCAAATATCATGTCAATATTAATATGTGTTGGATTGTGTTATGTCTGTGAGCTGTGGAATGGACATGGACTACAGTAAGCTTTGAAACGTTAGAGTAAAACACAGCTTTTTGTATAGTTGGAATCTACACATCTGTTGCACAGTATCAAACCATTCTCCTATACACTCGGTGGTGTGTGTGTATTACGGGAGGTTAGCTACTTAGCAATAGCTATTTTAAGGTGAGTTTTCACAGCTTTTGTTGGAGTGTTATTACAGAGGCCGATGCAGGTGTTGTTAAAAAGAGGCCGGATCTGATTAGCCAAACTAGTAATAACTGCTGTTAGGGCCATCCCCTAGGTAAACCCCTATATTTAGTGTTTATAATGCTATTAAATGGAAATGAATCATATTGGTTTCCCAATTGCCCACCTGGAGCAATCTTCTTCTTTTTTTAAGTGTCCAATTTGAAACAGTTAGCTACAACATTAGCTAACATGGTAGATGGTCACATATTCTTTTGATGCTTATTGTTTTCTGCAACTGATAAATTACCTATACCAGAAATCAGTTTTTATATATTATATTTCAGGTATATGTTATTAAATGTCATAGCAGTATAAAAAACTGAATTATGACACAATTTACCATTTACAAACATCAAAATTTACACAATTAATACAACATAAAAATATATATATATCTATGTACAATTTCAAAGTAATATATTACTACATCAAAAGAAAACATATTTAAAAGAAAATAGGATTACAAAAACACAATTTAAATCAAATTCATAAAAAGTCAAAGAGGTAAGAGTAGTGCACAGGTAGGGAGCTCAATTATTGCACAAAAACATTAATTGGAATGATACATGAATATTGCACACTGTTTTGGTAAAAGATTTTCATTTTTTCGGTTTTGTAGTGTCCCTGGACCTAGACCTAAATGCTAGGATCATTCATGGTTGACCTAAAAAAAAAGAATTTTGCACAGTGTTTTGTGTTTATAATATGAAATTTTTTTTTTTTTTTTTTTTAATTTCTGAAATTTTTCGAAAATTGCGGGGTGGGACTTACTCGAAGGTGGGACTATACTCGCGTCAGTACGGTAATAGTTAATACATATTATGTGATATGATCAAGCAAAATCAGTTAGAAGTTGGAAATATTGATTTTGAGATATAGTCAAACAAAGGAAGTACTTCCTTTTGTTTCCTATTGTTTTGGAAACTCTTCAACTGCTCATATCTTTTGAACTGGTTGTCCAAATTCAATGGGGTTTTCTACAAAATGTAGCTTTGCAAATCCTGTTTACAATGCTGTAAGAAACTGAAAATTGAATATGTCCGACTTCAGACTGATCTTGCTTGATCACACCACATACGTGCTTTTATTTGCATCAAGAATACGTTTCATTGAAATCAATAGAGTGAAGGGGACCTAAATGATTCATTACAACTTTTCTGTTTAATAAAAGAGAGGTCAATTTGTTTAGTGTTAATTTTCAGTAGTTTCGTTGAATACAATTTGGTGGAAAGGACCAATTAACCTGATTAAGTAGGACTTTATTTTCTTAAGTAAAACTGCTGTACTGGGAGATATTGTACTTACAAACCTGTTTTAAGGCCCCCCCCCCAAAAAAAAGTACTTAAAGCTTGCGAAGATTTTGAAATCAATGCAAAATGTGTTTACACCTTTTTACTTGACTCAGAACTTGTGTCAAAATAAGTTTGAGATACTTACATTTTCAAAATGTTTCACTAATTTATTGTGTTAATCACACAGTACATTCAAGAAATGCTTTTGACATATTTTGTAAGCAATATCTTGGTAAAATTTTTTATGCAACCGAAACGGTACCTCTGGCTACATAATGTTTGTATGTAAATAATTTTTTGCAGATTCATTCGTTTAGCATTTTGTTTTTTGAATTTATGTATTTTTGAATTGGATAGCAACGTTTGCAGTTTTTTTGTGGGACCTTAGAGCACATCAGACGCACCAAATTTCATTAACTATTTCAGATTTATTTATAATGTCACTTGCTAGTTTGTTGTTTTGTCCAATCATTAAGACATAGATATTTGATTCAACTTTGGTGTTTTGTTGTTTTTGTTTTGTTTTTGTAGACAAAGAAATCAAGTTAATGAGAAAGGTTTTTAAAACAAGTCACAACATACGTAAATGCCAGGCAGTGATAAAAAGTCACTCACCATCCAGGATTTTTTAAGCCTAGGACCTACGGATCACCAGGCCGATACTCTACCAACTGAGCTTAAATGAGCTTGATCATTCTGCACTTCCCCATCTGCATCTAGCTCAGTTGGTAGAGCATCGGCCCGGTGATCCAAAGGTCACAGGTTCAAATCCTGGATGGTCAGTGACTTTTTTCATTGGCTGTCATTTATGTATGTGATGATGGGAGGCATTGAGCCCTCCCCATCCAAGTTTCTGGGTATATCTGTGAGACAAAGCTATATGAATAGAAAACTTAGGGTATAAAGGAACTACTAACATTATGTAGGTCTCCTTATGAAAAGTGCATTGACCTTATTAATAGAACCAATCCCTTCACATAGGAAGTGTTTTGTTGCCTGCCCCTGACCATGAGATACACCCAAAACTTACATATAGAGTGATTGGTTTCAATACCGGTACTCAATAATCCCATCCTGGTAAGTGCAGAAAGGTGTGGAAATAACAGACAAAACATCACCTGTTCCAACAGTTTAAGTTTAAACTGACTTTCAGCACAGAGATATAATTAACCTTGAATTTTTGATGAAAGTTTTAGCTAAGGATGATAGAGAGTACCCCCATTTAGTGCGGGAGGCCCTCCAAATCAAGAAAAAATCACCAGAACTAAATCGTGATCAAGGACTGGAATTGCTAACCTTATAAAATGCCCACATTCAACAGAAAGTCGCCAATGGTCATCACAACATCTTAGGACTTCTTCTGATGAAGATGTGTGTCACACATCAAAAGTTCAAGGTTAGTTAGATGCTGAAAGTAACCCTATGAGAACTACCTGCCTATTGGTCAAAAAAAGAAGTTTTCATTATCAATTGGACCAATCAGCAAGATTGTTAGAATAATTTCACCGTGCAAAAATATTAGGGTGAATTATTTGCAAAGCTCCATTCTGATTGGTGATTAAAGTGAAGATATCATATAATTGACCAATCAGAGGCAATGTTAGATCTGCAGGTAGTGCTCAGGGGGGTTAAACTTTTAGAAGTTGATTATTTATCACCAGCATGTATGAACTTACATTTGAGTGCTGTTCCAACAGAGCTTGCAAATGTATTGAAATTTTAGCTGGAAAGACTAGAAACAAAATATAAAAATCATAAAACTGTTCAACTGGACTCACGCTTTTGAATGACTATAGCATTGAACCTTTATATGCACCTCCGCACCTTATCCTAGATGCATCTTCAGGCTGAATGACAAATTGCAGCCAGGTCAGCAGTTAGCCTTATCCACTCAAATATATGTGTACAGTGGAACAGCTTTATGATTCCAATTTAATCATACCAAATGAATGACAAACTTCACAAATTAGAAACGTACCTTGGAATTTAAAATAACACCAAATTTGTTTTTGTACTACACTACAGTGTACTGCGTATGATATGTGCAATTGTAAGAGTTCTTTAGATATGTGTCAATGTTATTGAGAGAAATAGAGCAATGTCCAAAATAGGCCTAAATGGAATTAGCAGATTAGTCAACAGGCAATAATTGATATCCTCCTTTTAAAACACCCGTCTTTCATATATAATTAAGTATCACATTATACACCAGTTATTTGACTTTTTTTAAATAATTACTTCATTGTACATCTTGTAAAGGCCTGTATTCCAAGACTATAGGTATGCCGATATCTGCAAAATTGGTTTCTGTTGAAAAATGATTGTTATTTCGTTCTTCATGAAGGAAATGCCAAAGCGATAGTGTAAACTGTCAGCGCACAGCTTGGAAGGATTATATGTGTCATTGTCAGAGAATCATGTAGTCACAAGATAACCTAGGAATTTGATTTTAATTGATTGATTACCAACACCTGTGTGTTAGCCATAGGCTTCAGCATAAAAAGTACAAGTTTTGAGATATTTTCTCAAAATATGAAGAGCTGTCTTAAGAACCACTGAACCAATACTAGGCTTGTTTGTACTCATTTTAATGCATTTTTCATGCTGATTCCAAATATCATCATGAACATTATTAAAATGTTTGAATTTTAAAAATAAAATTTGAAACTTGCGTGGAGAGAGCTAAAATAAAGGTTTGAACCTGATATATTATCAAGTACAAAAAATGTGAAGTAAATGTATTTTTAGCTAAATACTTCATCAGAAAATCCTTCAGTAGCTGGAACTATTATGCTTTGGATCTGGAGGTTTGACAATATTTTTAGCACAAAATTTTAAGAAAATAGTAATCTTATCAAACTAAACAGATACATTTAAGGTCGAAATAACTGCACATAGCAGTGAACGAAAAATGTTTTTTGACATTATTTGTAAAAGGTTAGAAAATGTTAGTTGTCAGAAAATGTTTAAATGTCGGGCATATAAGGCCCTAAAGCGAAACTTCAGACTCCGTGTTATACGTACAATATTGTATGTACAATACTTTTGGTGACGTCAAAAAGTATTACACATGCAATAAATATACGTGCCACGACTAGTTGAATCAGATTAAATAACGCGCTATAACCCTGACGGTTCATTGTTTGCTAAATCCAAGCGAGGACACCAGAAAATCTGTGCAAGATAAATTTCTACTGCTGCTGATGAAAAATCCTAGAGTGCGTTTTGAGGTTTTTCTGCACTTTACCAGTAGGCCTAATAAATTCATAAAAAATCAAAATCAAATAAAGATTTAGGCGAATGCTTTTACTCACTGCTCATCTGATCCACTTTCCCAGGAAACTAAATACCGATGCTCCTTAGTTTTTCCCTGACTTTCCAGACATAATTATGAGTAAACATCAAATTTAATGTTTACAAAACAATCAAATATATATGGTCATGTGTCATATGGTGGGGCACATTTGCGTTACAAACACTGATTTTGATCATTTGTCCTCCTTTTCAGTTAAATTGTTACATGTCTAAAACTATACATCTCACACCAACAAAACTATACATTTTTGGAAAGCTTATGTTCCAAGGAATCCAACTATGCAAAAATGAAGTTGGTACAGTGGGTGCGTAAGAAAATATATAGGGTGATATCATGAAAAAAGTTAATTTTACTAGTAAATTCATAATTTATTGCATTTGCTACTGATATGGAATACCTCAAATGTAATCTTATTTTGTGGCAGGCAACACTATGAGCTTAAATAAAATGTATAGTTTTGCTATGTTATGATTGACATGATTGACCAAAGTGGTGATACAGGGTGTGAAAATATACATAACTTCACGTACAAAATGTTGATTACATTTTTGAATATGTTTTCTTTAGAGTGTATCCTACATTTATTTTGACTGCATATTTGGATTCCTGGGGTAAAATGCTTTCCAAAAATGTATACTTTTCCTATCTTAGGGTGTATAATTCTCAAGATACAACAATTGAAAGTCAAAACGCATGTTGTGGCTGAAAATCTTAGCATTTGTGTGTACGTGAATAGGAAGAAATTGAGGTTCTTGTGACTTGCGGTTCTCAGTGAATACTTGTAAACACGATTAGATAAATTTAATAGCTGAATAAGAATAATGAATGATCAAGCTTTCATTTGAGGTATGATTTACAAGTATAGCACACAATTTGGCAATGATATCATTTAAAATTAAAAAAGATGCCATGTCTCCCATAGAGAATGCACATACTCCACTACCGCTTATCCACTACCGCTTATCCACCAGGTTTATCCTCGTTAACATTTTGGTATTTTTCACTAATTAAAAAAAATTGGCATTCCAAATTGAGAAACATATTTGAAAATTTGAATAATCAGGCTGTATAATGAGCCCAAACTTGATGCAATTGGACCAAGAATAGCCCTGTGACAACAAGTTAAATCAGAAAGAGGAGAGAAAAATGTAACATCACCAGGTATTTTGGGGTCCCACCATAAGACACATGACCATATACATTCGTTTGCATTTTGTACATAAATATTAATATTAATAATGTACAAACATTAAAAAAGGGGGGCCTAAGAGTATGTCTATCTTTAATCATATACTAATTCCGCCATGCCCAAACATATTTTATATATATGAAATCGTGTAATGGCACCCAAATTCCAATAAAAACAAATTTGTTATCAAATACACTAGGCCTATACATTGTATTACAGGAATTTAATAAACTCAACCAATAAAGTATCGAAACGATTATAGATGGTCAGATATATCGGGAACTGAAATATATAGCAAAAACTTTATTAATGTATATAAAGCGCAACTTTCTCCTGCGCATTTTGATACCTCTTTTGTTGCTCTACGATATCATTTAGTCGAGTTATGGGCGCATGAGTGACTTCAAGTCAGATTTTAAAAGTTGCACTTAGCTCCTATTCAAGCCAAATGCGTTGTACTGTAACCAATAAATGACCATTGCTTTTGTCCGCCAAATTCAAATGAGTGTGTGTGATGGTGGGCACACCAAGTATTGAGATGTCAGCAGAAAGAGTTCATGAGTTCAGAGATAAGTAAAGGGTAGCAAGTATTGAAGTTGGAAGTCGAAGGAGTAAAATAAAGTAAAGTTCATGGTTAAGTAAACAGAGCACATCTTTGTCTTGATTTTGTGTGTGGGGGTGTGTGTGTACACGACGAACGCATTTGGCTTGAATAGGAGCTAAGTGCAACTTTTAAAATCCGACTTGAAGCCACTCAAGCGCCAATAACTCGACCAAATGATATCGTAGAGCAATAAAAGAGGTATCAAAATGCGCAGGAGAAAGCTGCGCTTTATATACATTAAATAAGTTTTTGCTATATATTTCATTTCCCGATATATCTTACCATCTATAATCGTTTCGATACTTTATTGGTTGAGTTTAGATGGTGCACTTTAATAAATAAATAGATTAACACGGGTAATGGACGATAAATATTTGGCAATACCGGATTTACCACAGAGCCAGTGGACAAAGAAATTAATTACAATTAAAACAAATTAAATGAGAAAATGAAAGCAAGGACATTTGGTGTTCAAAGTATTGTTTTAGAATGCGAAGGAGTCCTAAATGTTATCCTGGCCCAGGACACTGATTAATGTAAATTCGACCCATAGTTATTTTATCTACTTTTGCCAGCATTCAACCTGTTCAATGTGATTTGTGCCTATTTTTAATACAATTCCGAAATCTGACGTATCAATGTTGTATCGTCCACAAACTATGATCCGAGACTATTTCATTTGACACGGTTGTATGGATTTCAAAAGATCGATCCTATAATAGATATCGATTAGAGAATTACAGCAAGAGGCTTTGAGGATGCCGTAATCCTCTTGACAATCAACCAATCAGAGAGACATATTTCAGAATTATGTTCGTATAGTTGAAACTCTTTCAACTCTGAAATATATATTTCAAGTAATCTCGTTTCACATTAACACGTTTATGGATGTATTGGGATGATCATAAGTAGGTCTATAACATACACCATCATAACATGCCTCAACGATATCAACATGTAAAAAGCTGTTGCAAATTCATAACACAACGTGTTATAATGTATAATGTTATATGCCAAAACTTTAAAAAACAATAAAAATATCAGTATCAATCAAATCAAATCCAGAATAAATACATAGGCCTACAAATAATACTTAAGAAACTGACTAAATCAATATATGACTAAATGTCAGTATAAATGAATCGCTAAATCAATTAATCAATCAGTAATCAATCAATCAATTAATAAATAAATAAATAAACAAATAAATAAATAAACAAATAGGCCTAAATAAATAAATCTATAAATAAATAAATAAGAACTGAATGTGCCATTTATATTATTATTACAATTTTAATATTATTAATATTGTTAGTATTAATAGGCCTTTTAATATTAATATCAATCAACCAATCAATCAATAAATAAATAAACAAATAAATAAATAAACAAATAGGCCTAAATAAATGAATCTATAAATAAATAAATAAATAAGAACTGAATGCGCCATTTATATTATTATTACATTTTTAATATTATTAATATCGTTAGTATTAATAGGCCTTTTAATATTAAGTACAGTTGAATACAAAAAGACATAAAAAGATGTTCATCATTCCGTGCACGAACACTCACTAAATTTACCACTCTTAAGCGCGCTTCAGACTCCGAGTATTGTACGTACAATATTGTATGTACACTATGTACGTTATTTAATCTATTGCCATTCTATTTCCAGTAATGTTTAAGTTCTAACGAATATTTGATGACGAAAAATCGATGATATGTTACATACAATATCTAGCAGAAATATATTATCGATTTTACGTCATCAAACATTCGTTAGAACTTCAACATTACTGGAAATAGAATGGCAATAGATTAAATAACGTACATATTGTACATACAATATTGTACGTACAATAAAAAGTCTGTATACTGCTTTAGAAATTTGGCAACTACGTATCAATTAAGCAACCAATGATTGTAGCACAATATATATTTTCCCGGTACATACTATTTATTGCACGTGTAATACTTTTTGATCGTCACAAAAAGTATTGTACATACAATATTGTACGTATTAAATACGGAGTCTCAAGCGCGCTTTACAGTCAATTTTGAGTTTCCCGTCACATAATTTCTGAAAACAAGTGAGGTAACTTTTTCATTATTCATTATTCATTATTTGTCTGCCTTTCATTTATGACCAACACGCATGTAAAATGTGTTGTTATTTGCTGCTCACTCACTTGAAGATGGATGTTTAGCCCAAATGAGATTCAAAAGTATATTACAAAGAGTCTGCAAGGTTGACAGCAAAATATGTTTTGATTTTTATTTTTCCACAAAAAATAAAGGGATATTCATAATTTTTTTTTGCAAATATAACCAGTTTTTATTGGTATTTTTTGGAAAATCACAATAATGAATTCAAGTGAGGGTCAGAAAATGAAGTGAGGGCGGGTGACAGGAAACTCAAAATCGACTTTCCTTGGCCTAAAGGGTATAAAACATTTTCATAACATTCAACAACATTTTTTTTAAACTTACTGCAAAATATTTATAATGTTGTTTAAATGTTGATGAAATATTTTGCAAAAAATGTTTGCAACAAATATATTATCTACCATATGACAACATTTTAAAAATGTTGTTGTTTTCATACAAAATGTTTTAAAACGTTTTCATGACCTTTATAAAACCTGAAATGTAATGTTATTCAAACATGTTTACCAAAACCAAAACACAAAATAGAACCCTGTTTAAAACATTTTAAAAACGTTTTGTGTATGCTGGGTCCATAGATCCTAGTGAGAAATATCTTGGCGAACTTGACAACCCGGCATGGATGCATAAATGCCAATGCTTATTACCTAACCCTACCAATTGTAATTTTGTCATTCCACAATCAATTGGCATACATATGAATACTGGCCTGTTTTATCTATCTCGCTGTCTACTGCTTACAGGGTTGCCAAATATTTTCAGCCCAAAATGTGGGTCAAATAGTTGAAATGTCACCCAAATGTTTCTCCAAACTGCTTGTTTCTATGGGACATGATACTACGGTATGTTGCGGAAGCCAATGTTGAAAAGTCACCCAATTTGTTTTTCAATCATTTGTTTCTATACAGCGTGATATGGTCGAAAGACGCAGGAATATACTCTTCAAAAGTCGCCCAATTGGGCTGCCAAATGACAGGTTTGGCAAGCCTGACTGCATACTGTATCTTCCATTTGTGTAGCATGCTGACTTTGTAAGGATGGTTATAGTGTTGGCTGATTGATTTACAAATTACTTTTAAATTTGATGTAAATTTCAAGAGTTTGTGAGATATTGATGTGTTGTGAGGCAAAATGATTTGAAGTCAACAACAAACGTGTTCTTTTGGAGTTCTTTTGCTTAAAAAGTTACCTTTTCAGAGTCTTGGTTAGCAGTAACGTAGCTTGTGACATCACCACGGCATCTTCAGTCAGCGTAGTGTACAATCCTCCGGTCACCTGACCACCCAATGGGTCCCTGTTTTTTGTGACAAATATAGTACAAAATTGCTGTACACCGTCCTTGAAAGCGTGCAAAATAGGGGTTCATTTTTGACTTTGGGAATGTCCCGGCGGGGGGTTATCAAGTTTGGTTTTGGTAGGGACGTGCCGCTGAGAATTTGGAAGTAGACCCATAAATATACCAATTTTTCAAGAAATTTGGACCCATTGATATACCAAAAGTAAAAATTTTCGGCCGAATTTACCCAAAATTGTCTTAGTTTTTACAAATTTTCCCAAAATTTTGGGAAAATTTTGAAAATTTGGGCTAGATTAAGGAAAAATTGGGCTGTTTTCCAAAAAAATTGAGAAAATTTTGAAAAAAGGACCCATTCATATACCAAAATAGGCTTTGAAAAAGGGGTCATTGATATACCAGAAGGCTGAAAATGCTACCCATGTTTGCGGCACGTCCCGTATGGTCATTTGTACTGAGTACCCCCACCCCCCACCCCCACGGGATCATGTGTTATGCCTTTGAATGGTAAGGCGGGGTCAGTACTCATTGATTCTACCTGTCTGGTTCCATCTCGGTTCTTACTGTATTCAATACATGCCTGACCAGTTTGGAATCCTGGTTGAGGTTATCTGAAGACCATGATATTGTAATAGAAGACATAATTTATGATATAACACTGTGTCAATGGATGTGATATATAGACTGGGTGATGCAAGTAATTATCAAAGTTGATGCAATTCATTTGTTAACACTCCCGGTCCCATCACTCTCTTAACTATCAGATGGACATGCTCATAGTAGATACACATGCTTGTGGAAAACTTCACGAAAAAGAAGGGTGATTAAAATAAATTCTTTTTTTCTCAAAAAAGGCTATACTTTTGTTCCTAAATGAAAGTTGATGCATTCTTGAATTCCTGTTTTAAGTACATATTTTATGTGTTCAGTGAATCTTTGATAGTTCTTCTGAATTTAATCAGTCCCATATACAGTGTATCTCTGACATCAAACTCTTCATAATCCCAAAGCTGTAAGGTTTAGATTAGGGGTTCTCAGTATAGCAGTCTACAGACCAATAGTGCATGGTTGCCCCTTGCAGCTCTGAAATGTATAGTAAATATATAGCAAATAAGGTGTATTTGGCCTGTGAACACAGATCTCTGAAATAAGTTTAGCTCTCCGTGGCCTGCAACCAAATATAATTCTCGCTATTCACAATAAGAGCGCCGCCAGCGGTTTGCGATGTAATCGTGATGTATCATGGGAAAAGGTCGACATCCAAGTCCGCATAATACTGAATATTACCATGCTATTACATAGGAACACGTGACAATATTTTTTAGTTTGTCAAAATAAAGGTGTTACACGCGAATCGATATGCAATAATACTAAATAATGTGATTTGAAATGTGCACAATTCATTTTTTCTCTATCGATTTGCGTGTAATACCGTTATATTGACAAACTAAAAAATATTGTCACATGTTCCTATGTAATAGCATGGTAATATTCAGATTATGCGACTTGATGTCGCACTTTTCCCATGATACATCACGATTACATCGCAAATCTGCTAGTTTTATTGTGAATAGCGAGAATTGAGAACCACTGGTTTAGATGTCAATTTTATTTATTTAAGGGTGGTCTTAACCCTGGAATTATGGAAACTTTTGGGCCTCATAACTTCTAAATTGTTGGTCTAAAGTATATTTAAGTATAACCTAACATAAATAGTCACTCGATAGTCGTTTCACAGTGCTCAATACCAATTTTTAACAAGGTAGAGCTAATTTAATAAAACAATTGGCTAAATAAGGATCATAACAACAACAGCGCAATAGTCTGACGATCGCCGTGAGGCGTGAAACTACTAGTTACTAAATGCTGAATATTATTTAGCCAATTGTTTTATTAAGTATAACCTACATATTTAGAATGAATGGTATATACTTGATGAATCCATTTGGGAGGTCAAATTTGGGCAAAAATGACTAACTTTGACAAATTTCAACAAATATTGTTGAAAAATGCTCAATTTGTCAAATTTTTTTTTTTTTTAAGCCTGATTCTGACCCAAATTTCAAATATTTTTTGAAGAAGTTGGTCAAAATTCAAAACAATAGTTGTACTAGGTTCATTAAAAGGGATGAGCATTGAGACAGTTATCTCTAGAAAAATGTAGCAGGGGCGCTAATTCGGTATGTCTATTTTTACAAAGGTTAAACAAATAGCAAGATCTAAACTTGGATTAATTTTTGCCGGCTTCACTTTATAATTTGGTATAGTCAGGTGTATACAGGAAGACGAATTAGAAAGACTAAGCAGTGACCTGAGAGAAAAGCTTTCACTAACACTAAATATAGAAAGCCATTTCCAGGATTTTTGATGCTTACAAATGTACACCCACCCACTCAGTAATCAACTTCGCTGGATTGCACAAATTTTGATTCATATGATAGTTTGGTGCCTGTGTGTGCGCATGTGTTTTTACTTTAATACCATACACTGCAAAAATAGCAGAGCAACACTTAATATAATAAACACTTGAATGTGTTTTATGTTAAGCTATTGATTTTATGTATTCAATATTTTTGGAATTAGTAATGGCTTTGTAGAAAATGCTCTACCTCAGGAACAGTATATCCTCAGCAACAGTATATCATCAGGAACAGTATATCCTCAGCAACAGTATATCATCAGGAACAGTATATCCTCAGCAACAGTATATCCTCAGGAACAGTATATCATCAGGAACAGTATATCCTCAGGAACAGCATATGTTAATTTTTTAATTATGGAGGGATTCACAACAAAGTTATAATCATAGAAAATACAAAAGGGCTACTATATGCAGAAACTGAAATATGAGGGTGATGGGACAACTTTTTGAATGACCCTTGTATATTCATATTTATTCATACCATTCTGCAGCAAAATGCTGAATTACATGGAAGTTACAAAATTGCATAACAAGATTCACATCTACAAATTTACAATATAATTAAGATATTTAAGTTAAAGTAGAATAAAAACAGATTATTGCACACATGTAAAATGTGAACATAAGTGAAACATAAAATAAGTTCCGTATTGCACCAGTGGCGTGCTCAAAGAGGGGGGCGGGGGGCACAGGCCCCCCACTTTTGTTGGACATTCGGGAAATCGGTTATTCTGCTCGCACCTTACACTCCTAATCAGACTCCATTCGGGGGAACTGAACAACCTGCCCCCCCCCCCCACTTTCAATGTGCTGCGCCACTGTATTGCACATAAATAACACTTATCTTCTCAAACCCATGCCATCCCCAACTCGACCCTACCTCACCCCACAAACATAATAATAACTAGAGCGGTTCTCGGGCTTCGCGGTTCTCTGCTTTGGTGGTTTGTTTTGGTACTGAATGGTACATGTGTTTGGGTGATCATTGATGGTGTTTGTGATTGATTGGTTTAGGTTGGGTGATGTATGTTTTGTTTCTGTTCAGAACCTTGTGGGGATTTGGCGAGTCGATGGGTGGGGGTAATTAGTTAAATGTTTGTAAGAAGGGAAAGTGAGAGGTTAGAGAGTTAAAATGAGGTAAACGGTAGAGGTTTGTAAAGGTTGAAGGGAAAACATAGGAGCATGGACACTTGGCCTGGTGAAATAGTTGTTGAATAGAAGTTGAATGTATAATGTTTGTTGATGAATGAGACCGATTTGACCGAATTAATTACACGTCTGTCTGCAGTGGATACTTTGAAGGGAAGTCCTACCATGGCAGTGAAGAAGCCCTACCATGGCAGTGGAGGAATGCAAACATATGTGGCACACCGACACCGCCTGGCTAATAATTATTTGGTGCAGAAGGGACACTAAAATGAATACACGGATCGATACACGTGAATTGCTATGCACGATTTTGATATCAGACGAAAATCTTCTGATACCGGGTTAGAAAATGATGAATATCTCCGTCATGATTTTTTTCTCAAGAAACCATATTTGGTCTCATAAACTTGGAAATACGTGTTGAACAGATATGATAGTCGCTAGAATGCGCTTTGAAAATTGGCCGTGCGCTTTGAACTCAAAATTTGACCATTTTATATTGCGTTGGTCCTGTTATGGACTACAGCGTGCAGCGTGTAGTACAGCTGCACTCACTGTAGGCAGTATAAAAGTCGATGACCATTGACCTCAATGGGGTATACAAGCTTAATCACGCACAACCAAGATCGATTACCCGGCTATTGTGAGTAGCCTTAGTTGTGTCCCTCGACTAATTATTAGTTTAAAAGAGCTTTAAAGGTTTGAACCAAATGGCTAATCGTGGCTGTGGATTTAACCTACCATGGCGATTCCTGCCGTGAAGACATAGGGTCGATGACACTGTGTGTGGGGTCTCCAAAAAAAGGGGATAAGACCAAGCCTGAGAACTATAGACCAGTATCTCTTACAAGTGTCATATGCAAAATGATGGAGCATATCCTTCACTCCCATATCATGGACCATCTAGAAGCCTTTGATATTCTCACTGATAGCCAGCATGGGTTCCGATCCAAGAGGTCCACTGAAACCCAACTACTTTTGACAGCTCATGACTTCACATCGTCTATTGAAGATGACGAGACCACCCATGTCGGCGCTTTTAGATTTCTCTAAAGCGTTCGACAAAGTACCTCATGAGCGTCTTTTAGGGAATTGGATTACTATGGAATCCGAGGAACCATCAACCATTGGATTAGGTTCTTCCTTACAGACCGTAAACAACAAGTCGTGTGTGATGGCAAATACTCTTCCTCTAAACGTGTGGTGTCTGGAGTACCCCAAGGCACAGTACTCGGACCACTACTGTTTTTGCTATACATAAACGATCTTCCAAACCAACTCCAAAATAAAACCAGACTCTTTGCAGATGATTGCTTAGTTTATTCTTCAGGAAAACATCCACCCACATTGACTCTCTTCAGAAAGATCTTCTAGAACTTGAAGAATGGCAGAACAAGTGGCAGATGTCATTTAATCCATCTAAATGCTCCATCCTTCAAGTCTCAACTAAGCGTGATCCTCCATCGAAACCAATCATCTTCTGTGGCAAGGAACTTGACCAAGTTAAATCACATCCATACCTGGGAGCTGAACTAGAAAGCAGCATGAAGTGGAAAGAACACATAAAAAAGGTGACCACATAAGCCAGTAGAGTACTGGGATTCCTGCAAAGAAACATCTGGTTTTGCTCCAAGAAAGTGAAAACAGCTGCTTATAAAACACTAGTGAGACCAGCTCTGGAATATGCTAGTTGCGTATGGGATCCGCATGTGAAGAAAGACATCAACAGCTTGGAAAGGATCCAGAGACGGGCAGCCAGATTCTGTGTCCATAATTTCAAGAGAGACGCTAGTGTAACTTCCATGCTTGAACACTTGGAATGGAGAACATTGGAAGATCGTAGGAAAAACAGCAGATTGACTATGCTGTATAAGATCCTCAATGGCCTTGTAGGTATAGACAAGACCAACTACCTGGAAGCAGCAGAACAGACTATCAGTACTAGAGGGAATCACAAACACAGTCTGAGAAATGATTTCATCAAAAAGGATGTCCACCGGCTCTCCTTTTTCCCCCGGACATTGAGAGAATGGAATGATTTGCCCAAAGAAGTAGCTGGAGCGCCCTCAATCGACGCCTTCAAGCAGCAGCTTCAAGCACTACTAACCAGAGCAGCACGTTAGATACCAATCCATTTCAGCACAGCACATGCACAGCACTTAGACTGATATCCAGCCTTATCCTTTTGCCATTTCCCCCCTTTTTATTTCTTTTATGCGAGTACCCCATACATTAAGTTGACGAAATGTGGCATATAAATAAAGCCGCCCTGTCGACGTACTTAAGAAGAAGAAGAAGAAGAAGTGACGGCCCGGGTTGCCAAAAGATTTCAGCCCGAATTATGGGTCAAATAATCGAAAAAATCGCCCAATTTTTCTCTTTACCATTGGTTTCTATGGGACATGAAATGATCGAAGTCGCGAGCCAATGTTGAAAAGTCGCCCAATTTTTTTTCTTAACCATTGGTTTCTATGGGACAGGAAATTGTCAAAAGTCGCGGGGAAAATCTTCAAAAGTCGCCCAATTGGGCTACCAAATCGCAGGTTTGGCAATCCTCACTCACTGACGGGCGCATGTGACGCTTTCTTTGGCGTGGTGTAAACAAAAACATGGAATATAGCATAGGCGTGCGCCACATCATTTAAATTAATTATTATTTACCGATACAACATTGTAGGCGTTTCAATGTACAAAAACTTGTGTCATAGCGTTACGTAATCGCTATCATCATCATCAATTCGCTCAACACGATGAGTCATTCATCAAGTCAAGTACCAATTTCCTTGATGTGTTTATTATACTGGTTTGGGCAAAATCGATTTTTCTTTTATAATATCCCGTGGACGGCAATGCACAAAACGTACTACGCCATAATATAAATAAGGCTAAATAAAAATAAAATGATGTTTCCGGTAACATGCTCTGAAAAAATTGGGACGGAAGGAAGGAAAAAAAAATTATTTACACATACTGAAATTTCGACCCAATTTAACACTTGAAGGCTAGCCAATAGAAAAACAGTATGACTCGGGGTCTCAATCGCAAAAGCTCTTCTCATACTACACAAGTGTGTCGTACTGTCCAATATCATTTACCTACTCTCTGTCATTCACTGTTCTTGTCTATATATAAAAGCTTTTTCTGTTTGTGCAATTATAGAAAACTGCTACATACAATTTGGAAATTTATGCAATACAAAATACTCAACAGATAAAATAATATTTTGAAATGACCATAATTAGGGGTAGAAAAAAGTAAGGAGTCCAAACTCCAAATGGACCCTCTTATCTTAAATCCAAAAAATAGGGTCCATAACCAAACTTTTGGGATCCAAAAATAGTCAAATATAATATTAACTTGTAAACAGTTAATGACTTGAACGTGAAATCAATAAGTGTAAATCAAACCAATTTTTTAAGTTTACCTGACTTGGGGATCAAATCTCGACAGAGGTTTCTTGCCAATACAACATTTTACTAATTTGACCTCAGATGACCCCTGGTGACCCCCAAATGACCTTACCAAAATATGGCTCTAAATGGTGACTGTATCCACCAAGTTTCATGCCCATATGACAGTTTTTACTAATATGACCTCTGGTGACCCCAAAATGACCTTCAAAAATTTGGCTCTAAATGTTGACTGTACTAACCATGTTTCATGCCCATATGACAGTTTTAACTAATTTGACCTCAGATGATCTCTGGTGACCCCAAATGACCTTCAAAAAATTTGGCTCTAAATGTAGACTGTATTAACCAAGTTTCATGCCCATATGACAGTTTTAACGAATTTGACCTCAGATGACCTCTGGTGACCCCAAATGATCTTCAAAAATTTGGCTCAAATGTAAACTGTACTTACCAAGTTTCATGTCGATATGACAGTTTTAACTAATTTGACCTCGGATGACATATGGTGACCCGAAATGACCTTAAAAAATTTGGCTCTAAATGTTCACTGTATTAACCAAGTTTCATACCCATATAACAGTTTTAACTAATTTGACCTCAAATGACCTCTGGTGACCCGAAATGACCTTAAAAGAATTGGCTCTAAATGTTGACTGTACTAACCAAGTTTCATGTCCATATGACAGTTTAACCTAATTGACCTCAGATGACCTCTGTTGACCCCGAAATGACCTTCCAAAAATGTGGCTCTAAATGTTGACTGTATTAACCAAGTTTCATGCCCATATGACAGTTTAACCTAATTTGACCTCAGATGACCTCTGTTGACCCCGAAATGACCTTCAAAAAATTTGGCTCTAAATGTTCACTGTATTAACCAAGTTTCATGCCCATATAACAGTTTTAACTAATTTGACCTCAAATGACCTCTGGTGACCCGAAATGACCTTAAAAGAATTGGCTCTAAATGTTGACTGTACTAACCAAGTTTCATGTCCATATGACAGTTTAACCTAATTGACCTCAGATGACCTCTGTTGACCCCGAAATGACCTTCCAAAAATGTGGCTCTAAATGTTGACTGTATTAACCAAGTTTCATGCCCATATGACAGTTTAACCTAATTTGACCTCAGATGACCTCTGTTGACCCCGAAATGACCTTCAAAAAATTTGGCTCTAAATGTTGACTGTATTAACCAAGTTTCATGCCCATATGACAGTTTTAACTAATTTGACCTCAGATGACCTCTGGTGACCCCAAATGACCTTCAAAAAATTTGGCTCTAAATGTTGACTGTACTAACCAATTGTCATGCCCATATGTCAGTTTTTAATAATTTGACCTCAGATGACCTCTGGTGACCCCAAAATGACCTTCCAAAATTTTGGCTCTTAATATTGACTGTACCCACCAAGTATCATGCCAATGTGATGTGACAGTTTTTACTAATTTGACCATTGGTGACCCCGATATTACCCTCCACAAATTTGGCTCTAAATATTGAATCTACCCTATCAAGTTTCATGCCCATATGATAGTTTTTACTAATTTGACCTCAGATGACCCCTGGATGACCTTGACCCATTAACCAATACAAACTTGTTCTGTCTCGGGTCATGATGAACCCACCCACCAAAAAGTTTGGGTCAAATAATAATTGCCCTTGTAAAACAAACTGGGACATCCCCATACCCCCATTTAACATGTGCTTAATATCTGTATCATCCAAGTATCCTCATCTTCAATGCAACGTTCACTATTTATCGCTATGGAATTATATTTACATGTTGAAAAAGGTAGGCCTAGGGTTGAGTTTCTTGACGGGATAATATGCAGGCCTTGGCGAGCGGCACTATGAGAAAATAAATGTTGGTTAATCCTGAAATCTGCCAGGTTAGTTATTTTAATTTTTATTATATCGGTGCTGACAAAATGCACAACTTCCTCAACGTTTATAAATTGAAATGAACAGTCTTTTATTCAAACTTGATAGGGGTTTATCGTTGAGTGTCTAGGACAAGATTACACAATTTTTCGGCCTACATCATTTTTAGCATTTTAACTTTTTTATTACTTGCTCTTTTTAATACGAGCTTTATGGGAATTAGTTCGACAACAACACCGATTTAATGAGCGTTAGGCCGTTGTCTTATAGTGTTAGGCCTACTATTACCGTTATATATCAAATTTTTTGCGGACACAGACAAAATACCCAGCAAACACAAAACGTTTTCGACATCATTCGCAAAAGGTTATAAAAGGTTGTCAGAAAACGTTTAAATGTCGGGTTATATAAAGGGTATATTAAGAGTATAAAACATTTTCATAACCTTAAAAACATTTTTGATAATCTACTGCTCAGCAAACAAAAATGTTTTACAGAAAACGTTTAAATGTCGGGTTATATAAAGGGTATAAAAACGTTTTAATAACATTCCAAAAACATTCTTGAAAACTTGATACAAAACATTCTAAACAGAATGTTATTTTCAATAACGTTTTAAAAACGTTTTCATGACCTTTATATAACCCGACATTTAAATGTTATTAAAAGGTTTTGAAAAAAACATTTTGAGAACATTTCTGTGTTTGCTGGGTTCAAACATTTTAACATAATGTTATTTAAGTATTGACACAATATTTGGCAAAAATGTTTGTAAAAATAGTTTACAATAACATTTTTTGAAAACATTGAAAAATATTGTTGTATTGTGTTTTCATACAAAACGTTACGTTATCATGACCTTTATATAACCCGACATTTTAATGTTATTAAAACGTTTTTAGCTAAACCAAAAGCCAAAATATAACTTATTTAAAACGTTTTTAAAATTTTAAAGCAACTTTTCCTGGATGGATGGAATGATCAAATGATAGAAACAAAAACATATATACAAAACTATTCTCAGCAGTGCCATAGACAGGTTGGGGGGGGCTCAAACTTGTGAGTGTATTCTCTCAGTTGGGGCTGTTCCATCTACTGCACTTACTCAATTCTGCAAGGAGACAACCTCATGAAATCACTATTGGTTTGTACAGGGCCTATAACCCTAACACCCAAAAATCTTACAAAATCTTACGATGAAAAATTCTGCGCATGCATAAATCCCAGGGTCTGCGATGACGCAATCAGCCTAAGTGTTATATGAGCACGGAATTGCTGGCCGGGCAGCAATAACCCGTGTAGCTACCGGTCCGTGATCATGCGGTTGGCATGCGAGGGGTCATAGGTTCGAATCCCGGGGGTGCCAAGTCAAAAATTCTTCTTCTCCTTGACTTTTTCGGATCTTCTTTGACTTCCGATCCCAAAAAGCAGGGTCCAGTGTTAGGGTTAACTAAGATGTATTTTTCCAGATTAGACCCTACTTTAAGTTCAAGTCAATTTTCTTTGCACAGAAAATACCAATTTGTCTTGTCTTTGGTAATTATCAAAGTTGATTTCCAATTCCATCATAAGAAATCAAACTTTTGGAATTGTTTCATCAAGAGGTATTTATTTTACGGCATGTTTTGTGATTTCCCCCATTGAGTGCAACGGTAAGTGTCCCCTTCGTGTCCAAGGGGGCGAGATAGAACAGCCATATATCGTCAAAAGCAACCAATGGGAAGAAGCGAACTATCGCAAGTGACGTCATGTGGTCCAGCAAAATGCTAACAACATGATATCACCAACATGTGCTCTTGTTGAATGTCACACCCCTTCCCTTCAGTAGCTTTCTGTGGTGGACCAGCCACAATGTCACAATGATTTTCTGGTTGATGCGTGCAAAACGCACACAAATTTGCAATATTAATGAGATATGCAGTTCTTGTAAAGATGGTTATATTTCAGTGTGATAAAATTAGGATCTCAAGCATCATCAACCCTCCCTCTACCGGTCTGTCACATCATCATTCTTTACCCTTTGGATCTGTGGGTACAATACTCTACAAGTGGAGGTCAAACATTGAGGTTTAATTGTTGAATGGGGGTAATGAACTGTGCCCTGTGAATGAGGCCATTTTCCTTTTGACGTGATGAGGCTGACTTAGGTTGTCAGATTGGTTCACTTTTTGTGACACAATGAGGATTCAGCCCCAATATGGTAGAAGGGAGTATCTCATATTTACTTCACTAAGATGCTACTCCCTTTTGCCATAGCTTTGGTCAACTTGGCTCAATGACTCTCACATGGTAAAAGTATGTAACTTATTAGTACTCACGTCTTTTATTTTTGTAGGTGGAATATAAATGAACAGCATGGTAGTCTCATTTTTAAACAGGAAATCACAGCCAAAATAGAGGCATTTAAAAACTCACTGCTTGTTTGCTTTCCAGCCATGTAGTCAAATATAAATAATGATAGGAATTCGCTTGTCACATGCACATTTACCTCATTCAAAAAACAACTCAGGGCTTTTTAAACAACATCTCATAGCTTCAACTTCACAAAAATATTTCCATCACTGTAGCCATTTTTGCTTGTCTCTTGTGTTAAATTGTATATAACTTATGTGTAAACTTATTTAGCATAAACACAGTACCCATGTTCCATGAATAGACTTTAGTTTTCAAAAAACAATTGTAGTTAATTGCTGCTATCATGCATGACTTATTAATACCAGCCAACTTCATTAAATGATATCATTAGTTTCATCATTATGATGGCAATAATCAAATAAAGCACTATAAATGAGAATATAATACACATCAATAGCAACTTAAATTGAATTGTGTTGAACATTAGGGAGCTGGGCAGATCAGTTATCATCAATGTTTTTGCATGATCATGATGATAGCCAATTTGATAGTACTCAGAAAATCTTTTTAATGCTAAACTCGCAATAAATGCAATTAATTTAGTTGTAACCCTGCAAAGGAACCATGTTGTGTTGTGTAGTTAAAATTTAAAAATAAGCTATAGGCCTAATGTACAACATGAAGGTTTTTGCCAGAGCCAGGGGCCCAGATTACTTAAATTTGTCACTCACTGTTTGGTATTACGGGGGTACTACACCTCTGGTCAATTTTTTGCCTAGTTTTGCATTTTTCTCAAAAATTGTAGTGCATTGGTGACAAGTAAGATATGTATAGAGGGGTAGGGACTGCAACTACTGCACTGAAAATTCAGCAACTCACAGCAAGTAGTTATTGATTTATTGATCAAATATTGGTTTTCCCTCATTTTTGACTTAAATCCTACTAAAAGTTTCAAAGTTATGCAAAATAATACATTTTTTAATTTTTAGCACTCCACTACTAGCTGATACAGGGTCCAGCTTTGAGGACCGCCCTTGTTAAATGATAGACGTATGGCAGTATCTTCCCAATTAAAAATTTTCAGTCATCATGGTTATATGAAAGACAAGTCACCTTGTAAACAGGTCACAATTTATGCTATTTTTATGCTCAAAACTGAGTCTTCATAATCACTTGTCACCATTTCCTATACATACAGTGTTTGAATATTATATGAGTAAGGTGTAAAAATAGAATTGTTATAATCAAACAAGGACAGTGCAATGAAGCATCCATATGAATGTCACCTTACCCATGACTCAATATTGCATGTATCCCAACACATTAATTAAAAAGTTATTCATTATAGAACTTTGAAGTTTGGATTGAGGCATGATAATAAAATGTCAATCAGAGCATAATTATCATCACAATTACCAGCGCACTAAATTTGATATCCATATTGACATCGATAATAATTCATACCAGCAGATATCCACACTTAAGGTGTGTCAGAGTAGTTAGCTGTTGTGAATTGGTCGAATTATGCTATGTGCCCAGCAAGTGTGTTAATGTTTGCATTCTGTATATAACCATGATAACATGTTGTGCCTAAAATGCATTGCTAAGCACTTAAGAAATGCACGAACATTTTGTAATGGTAAACTATAGTTCGATTTCGGGCTGTTGACAAAAAAATGCTGGAGCGCCAAGAGGCAGTTCTCTCTGGTTGAAGGTGTACAGGTATGTGCCATTGTTTAGGGGTTCCTTTTCAGCGATTTTGGTGTCTCGATGGGTGGGTTTTCATTGTAGACCAATGTGCCAGTGCATTTGGGCAAAAGTGCCCATAAAAACATCCAATTTGGGCAAATTTAGTGCTATTTGGGTGCTTTTTGTGAAAAATTGGTATTCTGATGGGTTTCAAAAATAACAAAAAGTAGGTATAGGTATAGAGAAAAGCTTTGTGGCACATCCCCATACAAATTTTTTCAAAGAACTCCCTGGGGGCCCTGGAATTTGCATAGGTTTCACAAATAAACTTCACACACTTCAATATTCTTGCATATTATGATCATGTAGTATTGGCATGAATCGAATGTAAGAATCCATGAAAATTAAAGAAACACACTAAGGCCAAAAAAAAGATTGTTATGTTGGCGTACCGGGCTGATCAAAAATAGGGTAGGTTGGTAGGGATTTTTTTGAACAATGTTGAACATTTTTTTTTTTTTTTAGTTTGTTAGAAGTTATCCCACCATTATGAGTCTTAAATATAATACTCTTTGCATTTCTTCAAAACTGCATACCAGATGTCGGTATGAAAGGTCCTGTACGGTTTGCTTTGACTTGATCAATTCCAGTCTCGATAGGGACCGCAAGCCACCGCAAGTCAAATCATCCCTCGCTGCCTGGAATCTTTGCACAACATATCCGTGTTGGAATTCATCGCACAGTTTCTGTGCAAAGTCTCCGACCAAAACGTGTAATTCCACCCTTCTAATCGATTGGAATATTGTTTTTGAACCAGATTTACCTACCACTGAAACAGAATAGCCGTCAGAGTAGCCGGGCCGTGGAGGCTGCCATGACGAACACTGGTTCCGGGTTGAGTAAGATTACGTTTTTCCCGAGGAGCACCGTCATATTTTTGGCGAAAAAATTAAGGTTTTGCTTGTTTTAGGGTCGGTCTATCTGGTTTTTTTTAAAAAAAAAAAGTGTAGGGTCAGTCCTAATAATAGGGTTGGTTGGGTTACGCCAACATAACAATTTTTTTTTGGCCTAATTGTAGCGTGATAAATCCTGCAGCATAAGGTTATGTGACTGTTTTTAATGTCATACCCCATACTAGTATTTTACTAGTCATACATGAATTCACATCAGGTGCATAACTAAAACAATTACTTCATATATGAATATACATGTGATGTGACATGAATACAAACTCATGCATGCTGAGATGGCATGCTTAAAGGTGGTTGGTCTGATTTGATTCATGTTTTCTATCTTTACAATGAGGCCTACCATCCAGATTTTGAGTGGGAATTACCGAAAAGCGAAATGGATGGAAAAGAGCCGAAACGTATCAAAATGTATAAGAATGGATCGAAATATGTCAAGAATGTAAAGTTGGAAAAAGAAAATTAATAATACCTCGTAAAAGCTTACATGTTTTAGCGCGACAGCCCATCTGCACTAGCAGCCGATACTTTTTAGTGGTGAACAGTATCTGCAATACGGCGATAAATAAATTTATCTATATTATAAACAGTAAAAGAAGGAAGCAAGCAAGAAAGTGAGAAAGAAAGGAGAAGAAAGAAAGAAAGAAAGTGAAAGAAGGAAGAAAGAAAAGCAAGAAAGAAAGGAAAGCAAGAAAGAAAGAAGGAGAAAGAAGAATGAAAGAAAGGAATAAAGGACCTAAAAAGTGCAAGTGCTCAAATTGAAAGAAGATGCAACCCTTATGACTTAAAATATTAGGCATGCCTGGCAGTTATTACATGTTGATGGTAGTTTGCTATTTGTAGGCATGCCTGGCAGTTATTACATGGTGATGGTAGTTTGCTATTTGTAGGCATGCCTGGCAGTTATTACATGGTGATGGTAGTTTGCTATTTGTAGGCATGCCTGGCAGTTATTACATGGTGATGGTAGTTTGCTATTTGTAGGCATGCCTGGCAGTTATTACATGGTGATGGTAGTTTGCTATTTGTAGGCATGCCTGGCAGTTATTACATGGTGATGGTAGTTTGCTATTTGTAGGCATGCCTGGCAGTTATTACATGGTGATGGTAGTTTGCTATTTGTAGGCATGCCTGGCAGTTATTACATGGTGATGGTAGTTTGCTATTTGTAGGCATGCCTGGCAGTTATTACATGGTGATGGTAGTTTGCTATTTGTAGGCATGCCTACCAGTTATTACATGGTGATGGTAGTTTGCTATTTGTTTAGAATCACACCATCTTATCATCATCTTCACACTCTACTCATCATCATCTACTTTGAATTGACTTCACATTCATCCTGTGGCACTCTATACAAAGGTCAGAAATAAATCAGACCATTCCAAAATAGAAACTTTCTTCTTTATGGAGTTATGCACGGTCAGGTTCTTCTTGATTTATGGGTATTCAGAGTCATGTAACATTTCAACGACTAAATAAGATATCAGTTTCGAAAGTGACATATTTTGAAATTTCCTCCATCCGAATTCTGCCTTTTGTAACAGGCTCATTACAGCATGATATATTAACACTTACTTTGCTTTATTAATGTTTTGCATGTTTCAAATGAAAAGTCAATGTAAATTTTGTCATTTTTGAAATGCTCTCTTTTTCATTAAAAAGTTGGGATAATAAAGTTACATCATGCCGAATTTGTGTCAAAAATCATACGCAGAACAAAATGCTCCATCCACCACACTTTTTTGTAATTATTTTAGTTTTAGTGTTTTTAAATCAATTGCATTTAAATATATTTTTGTGCACAGTATAGGGATTGTTAATAACTGAACTATTGTACTCTAAATTCAATAGATTGTGTGTTTCTCTCAACAGATAAGTCAAAATGACAACAATTTTCATTTCTTAAACAGAACTGACTGTGGCTGATGCAGATGTAATGAATTGAAGGAAAGATGTTGAACTTTCACATTTCAATTGCTTTCAATCTATTAAAAGGTGCTCTGGCAGATTTCTTGGGAAAATAAAATCAGAAAATTTTGCATTATTTTGATAGATTGAATAAAATAAAATTGAAAATAAGAGACATACGTGCGCCGTGCTAAGCTTTATCTTATATTGAACTATTGAGTGAGGGGAATTAATGTCTGGATCCAGACATTAATTATAAAATCATACAATTTTACAGGAAAGATGCTGATTTAAATTTCAGATTCTAATTAGTATTTGGACAAACATTACGTACATGTTAAAAACTGAACTTTGACCAAATTTGAAAATCTCAGAATGCCCCTTTCAAGCTTCTGTTTTCATTTCAGTTCAGATTCGATGTTCACACTAGCTATAACATGTGTACTTTGAAACTTGGGTTTCATGTTTAGATTTCCATATATCATCAGACAAAGGTTCTACATTTATTTCCTAGTCGTTATTATCTTTTAAATATATCAAAATACTTGCAAGGTTATTTCCCCTTATATGGCAGCTATGAGTTAACTTCTTTTTTCATTTTTTGCTTTGATATTAGAGTTTATTACTCAATAGAAACTAAATTAGAAAGTGCAACTAACAGATACAGAAAGTATGACTTTAGATTGGGCTGTTCCAGTTGAAATCTATATACCCTCTATGGAAGACATGACCGTAATCTAGCACACAGGGTGCATGTTGTAGAGTCCAAAGTTTTCTGTTTTACGAATAAATCACAGAATCGGGCGGTGACATTTATTATGATGTGGCAAAATAGTTAAAAGATAAGAGAAATAAACGTTAAAAACATTAATTTTTATGATAAAAATACTGCCATCTACAATGATCTGCTGACACTTGACCACCCATCGGGTGGTCATGTGACCGGAGGATTGTAAACAATACATCACTACGCTGAATAAAGACGCCGTGATGGTGTCGCAAGCTACGCCGCTGCTCAATGATGACTCTGAAAAAGGTATCTTTTTAAGCAAATGTCAAACATGACAGAGTCCAATATCAGTATCCATGCTGCTATAAAAATACTGTTTAATAATACAGAAATAAAGGTATATTACCAAGGCATGAACCCCCTATCCATCCAAACATCGTAACAGTCGGCTTATTATTGTGAGAATATTCCAATCGCAGCTTATTGATCGCGATATTGAACACTTTATTGTGACACCATCATTGTTTATATATTAAGCTTTATTCATGAAACATGGATTTACAAATTTTACAACACGGATTACAACACGGAAAATGGATTTTTTAAAACGGTAAACTGCAGACTCTATAGTGTAGTGGAGTTACTCATTCAGGTAACCCATTCAAACTCCTTGTGTGGGTGATTAAGGTCATGTCTTCCATAGGGGGTGTAAGGATTTCAGCTGCAATAGCCCATACTTTGTAAGATAACTTTATACATACAAAAACTGTATTTACATGTACATGGTTTTACCATTTGGAAATTTGTATTCTGAATGAAACGAAACCCGTTTTATTCATACCCTTATATAGTGAACTGATCAAGGAAGTGGTCAGTGCCATGTGAAACACATAGAATATGGCACTGGTCATGTCCGAGCATGTCTTACCTTAAAAATTGTCACAACACTCAAAGTTGGTAAATTTTAAGGAGTTGTTTTCGGTACAGTATGGTGCATCATGTGATGATAGTGAAATTCTGTCTCAAACGTGACTGCCTGTGAATGGCAATAATTGGAGTGGAATTCCCCATCGTAAGATAATACTTCAACAATATGAATACCTAAACTGAAATTCTACCCTGTCAATTTTTTGTGCAATTTCATTTTCTGCTCCAATATGCTGTTTAACCCCATGAGTACTAACTGCTGATTGGTTACAAGAAAACTATTATGATTTATTTAGCCAATCAGGATCATGGTAAAAATGGTAGTGGGGCTGAAAAGGATTGAGCTTAAATATTTAGAAGCTGTATTTTAATTGGTTACTCTAAGATGAATATCACATAATTGTCCAATCAGAAATGCTGTTATATAAAGGCAGTAGTTTTCATGGGGTTAATTAAAAACCCTTATACTCCGTATACAAAAAGGCCCACACTGCTAGAATGATATAGATGTTTGGACTTCGGTCATAACCAAATTAAAATAATGAATTATTTGATTTGATAATTTATAGCAAATATAGACAAAATTAATGATGACAATTAAGCAAGCCATTGCAATGCTGCGGAGAATACTGCACTCAAAATTTTGACACAACATGTTACATGTAGAACGCAAACAAATACACACCTTGAATTGAAATTTGTATAGCAAAATAATCCGGTGGTACACTAGTTGCCCCTAATGAGTGACACGCACATGGCGGAGTCTGTACTCTGGTTCTACCTCATTGGGAGTTACACTATAGTTGCCCCAATGAGTGACACATACATGGCGGAGTCTGTACTCTTTGGTTCTACCTCATTGGGAGTTACACTATAGTTGCCCCAATGAGTGACACACACATGGCGGAGTCTGTACTCTGGTTCTACCTCATTGGGAGTTACACTATAGTTGCCCCAATGAGTGACACGCAAACATGGCGGAGTCTGTACTCTGGTTCTATACCTCATTGGGAGTTACACTATAGTTGCCCCAATGAGTGACACACACATGGCGGAGTCTGTACTCTGTACTTCTACTACTCATTGGGAGTTGCACTATAGTTGCCCCCAATGAGTGACACACACATGGCGGAGTCTGTACTCTTTGGTTCTACCTCATTGGGAGTTACACTATAGTTGCCCCCAATGAGTGACACACACATGGCGGAGTCTGTACTCTTTGGTTCTACCTCATTGGGAGTTACACTATAGTTGCCCCCAATGAGTGACACATACATGGCGGAGTCTGTACTCTTTGGTTCTACCTCATTGGGAGTTACACTATAGTTGCCCCCAATGAGTGACACACACATGGCGGAGTCTGTACTCTTTGGTTCTACCTCATTGGGAGTTACACTATAGTTGCCCCCAATGAGTGACACACACATGGCGGAGTCTGTACTCTTTGGTTCTACCTCATTGGGAGTTACACTATAGTTGCCCCCAATGAGTGACACACACATGGCGGAGTCTGTACTCTTTGGTTCTACCTCATTGGGAGTTACACTATAGTTGCCCCCAATGAGTGACACACACATAGCGGAGTCTGTACTCTTTGGTTCTACCTCATTGGGAGTTACACTATAGTTGCCCCAATGCACACCTGTACTCTTTGGTTCTACCTCATTGGGAGTTACACTATAGTTGCCCCCACAAGCGGCGCACAAACATGGTAGAGTTGTACTCTTTGGTTATACCTCGTTGGTTTACCAGAGTTACACTATAGTTGCCCCAATGAGTGACACACACATGGCGGAGTCTGTACTCTTTGGTTCTACCTCATTGGGAGTTACACTATAGTTGCCCCAATGAGTGACACACACATGGCGGAGTCTGTACTCTGGTTCTACCTCATTGGGAGTTACACTATAGTTGCCCCAATGAGTGACACGCAAACATGGCGGAGTCTGTACTCTGGTTCTATACCTCATTGGGAGTTACACTATAGTTGCCCCAATGAGTGACACACACATGGCGGAGTCTGTACTCTGGTTCTACCTCATTGGGAGTTGCACTATAGTTGCCCCCAATGAGTGACACACACATGGCGGAGTCTGTACTCTTTGGTTCTACCTCATTGGGAGTTACACTATAGTTGCCCCCAATGAGTGACACACACATGGCGGAGTCTGTACTCTTTGGTTCTACCTCATTGGGAGTTACACTATAGTTGCCCCCAATGAGTGACACATACATGGCGGAGTCTGTACTCTTTGGTTCTACCTCATTGGGAGTTACACTATAGTTGCCCCAATGAGTGACACACACATGGCGGAGTCTGTACTCTTTGGTTCTACCTCATTGGGAGTTACACTATAGTTGCCCCCAATGAGTGACACACACATGGCGGAGTCTGTACTCTTTGGTTCTACCTCATTGGGAGTTACACTATAGTTGCCCCCAATGAGTGACACACACATGGCGGAGTCTGTACTCTTTGGTTCTACCTCATTGGGAGTTACACTATAGTTGCCCCCAATGAGTGACACACACATGGCGGAGTCTGTACTCTTTGGTTCTACCTCATTGGGAGTTACACTATAGTTGCCCCCAATGAGTGACACACACATAGCGGAGTCTGTACTCTTTGGTTCTACCTCATTGGGAGTTACACTATAGTTGCCCCCAATGAGTGACACACACATGGCGGAGTCTGTACTCTTTGGTTCTACCTCATTGGGAGTTACACTATAGTTGCCCCCACAAGCGGCGCACAAACATGGTAGAGTTGTACTCTTTGGTTATACCTCGTTGGTTTACCAGAGTTACACTATAGTTGCCCCAATGAGTGACACACACATGGCGGAGTCTGTACTCTGGTTCTACCTCATTGGGAGTTACACTATAGTTGCCCCAATGAGTGACACACACATGGCGGAGTCTTTACTCTGGTTCTACCTCATTGGGAGTTACACTATAGTTGCCCCCAATGAGTGACACACACATGGCAGAGTCTGTACTCTGGTTCTACCTCATTGGGAGTTACACTATAGTTGCCCCCAATGAGTGACACGCACATTGCGGAGTCTGTACTCTTTGGTTCTACCTCATTGGGAGTTACACTATAGTTGCCCCCAATGAGTGACACATACATGGCGGAGTCTGTACTCTTTGGTTCTACCTCATTGGGAGTTACACTATAGTTGCCCCCAATGAGTGACACACACATGGCGGAGTCTGTACTCTTTGGTTCTACCTCATTGGGAGTTACACTATAGTTGCCCCCAATGAGTGACACATACATGGCGGAGTCTGTACTCTTTGGTTCTACCTCATTGGGAGTTACACTATAGTTGCCCCCAATGAGTGACACACACATGGCGGAGTCTGTACTCTTTGGTTCTACCTCATTGGGAGTTACACTATAGTTGCCCCCAATGAGTGACACACACATGGCGGAGTCTGTACTCTTTGGTTCTACCTCATTGGGAGTTACACTATAGTTGCCCCCAATGAGTGACACACACATGGCGGAGTCTGTACTCTTTGGTTCTACCTCATTGGGAGTTACACTATAGTTGCCCCCAATGAGTGACACACACATGGCGGAGTCTGTACTCTTTGGTTCTACCTCATTGGGAGTTACACTATAGTTGCCCCCAATGAGTGACACACACATAGCGGAGTCTGTACTCTTTGGTTCTACCTCATTGGGAGTTACACTATAGTTGCCCCCAATGAGTGACACACACATGGCGGAGTCTGTACTCTTTGGTTCTACCTCATTGGGAGTTACACTATAGTTGCCCCCACAAGCGGCGCACAAACATGGTAGAGTTGTACTCTTTGGTTATACCTCGTTGGTTTACCAGAGTTACACTATAGTTGCCCCAATGAGTGACACACACATGGCGGAGTCTGTACTCTGGTTCTACCTCATTGGGAGTTACACTATAGTTGCCCCAATGAGTGACACACACATGGCGGAGTCTTTACTCTGGTTCTACCTCATTGGGAGTTACACTATAGTTGCCCCCAATGAGTGACACACACATGGCAGAGTCTGTACTCTGGTTCTACCTCATTGGGAGTTACACTATAGTTGCCCCCAATGAGTGACACGCACATTGCGGAGTCTGTACTCTTTGGTTCTACCTCATTGGGAGTTACACTATAGTTGCCCCCAATGAGTGACACATACATGGCGGAGTCTGTACTCTTTGGTTCTACCTCATTGGGAGTTACACTATAGTTGCCCCAATGAGTGACACACACATGGCGGAGTCTGTACTCTTTGGTTCTACCTCATTGGGAGTTGCACTATAGTTGCCCCAATGAGTGACACATACATGGCGGAGTCTGTACTCTTTGGTTCTACCTCATTGGGAGTTACACTATAGTTGCCCCAATGAGTGACACACACATGGCGGAGTCTGTACTCTTTGGTTCTACCTCATTGGGAGTTGCACTATAGTTGCCCCCAATGAGTGACACATACATGGCGGAGTCTGTACTCTTTGGTTCTACCTCATTGGGAGTTATACTATAGTTGCCCCAATGAGTGACACACACATGGCGGAGTCTGTACTCTTTGGTTCTACCTCATTGGGAGTTACACTATAGTTGCCCCCAATGAGTGACACATACATGGCAGAGTCTGTACTCTGGTTCTACCTCATTGGGAGTTACACTATAGTTGCCCCAATGAGTGACACACACGTGGCGGAGTCTGTACTCTTTGGTTCTACCTCATTGGGAGTTACACTATAGTTGCCCCCAATGAGTGACACACACATGGCGGAGTCTGTACTCTTTGGTTCTACCTCATTGGGAGTTGCACTATAGTTGCCCCCAATGAGTGACACACACATGGCGGAGTCTGTACTCTTTGGTTCTACCTCATTGGGAGTTGCACTATAGTTGCCCCCAATGAGTGACACACACATGGCGGAGTCTGTACTCTTTGGTTCTACCTCATTGGGAGTTGCACTATAGTTGCCCCAATGAGTGACACATACATGGCGGAGTCTGTACTCTTTGGTTCTACCTCATTGGGAGTTACACTATAGTTGCCCCAATGAGTGACACACACATGGCGGAGTCTGTACTCTTTGGTTCTACCTCATTGGGAGTTGCACTATAGTTGCCCCCAATGAGTGACACACACATGGCGGAGTCTGTACTCTTTGGTTCTACCTCATTGGGAGTTACACTATAGTTGCCCCAATGAGTGACACGCACATGGCAGAGAGTCTGTACTCTGGTTCTACCTCATTGGGAGTTACACTATAGTTGCCCCCACAAGCGGCGCACAAACATGGTAGAGTTGTACTCTTTGGTTATACCTCGTTGGTTTACCAGATTTTTTCCTGTAATAAATTTCATTTTGTCAAATGAAATTGAATATTGAAGCTTATATGAAAATAATATGCCTTTAACGCCAATAGAGGTCAATAACAAGTTTGAGGATTTCTTTACATATATGTGATACTGAAAGAATGTATTGGACCTGCAGTTACATCAGTGGTATATAGTTTATGCAATTTATGGAATCTGTTGTATTGATCTATACCTAGTATACTAAAAAGTCAAAATGCTTTATTTAAAAAAACAAAGCTGAAAATGACATTTAATTTTCATTATGAGAAATAATGTACTACTAAGTATATGTGACACAGTGCATCAAAAGGAGGGGACTTTGCAGCAAAGTGCTTTTTAAGATATAGATTAAATAAACAAAACAAAATAAGGAAAATAATAAGAATTTGGAATTATTTTTCACTTATATGAATGCCTTGATCAATTTTAGCAAATGTGGTGTCATTTTAAAGCTTGCAAAATGCTTTCAAAGCAGAAATACTGAAAGTCCCCCCTTTCGATATGCTGCATTACATTATGTGACAATGGGTTGGTTCAAGTTTTGATTTCTGCATAGCAATGTTTACAGTGGTTGTAATATGCAGTGTCAAACTTTTATATACAAAAAAGAGTTCGTGATTGTTAATCCATTTGATATTAAAAGTCTGTATTTCACTACTTCATACAGTTGGCCAGACTCAACAAATGACTCAGTGTAAAGTTGGCTGCGTCAAGTATTTGTTAATCGTGTTTTATGTGTCAGTTTCCTAAAGACGATAGTTGATTTGGACAAGAGCTTTTATCTCAAATACTTATTTCTGATATAATTATTGTGGCAATAAACAAGTGAATTAGTATCAAGAATGTGAGATTGATCAGGAGTCGTGGTGTCGCGACTTAAGTTAGGTACACCGCAGAGACACATGCATTCCCATCATGCTTAGTTGGGTACACCGCAGAGACGCATGCATTCCCATCATGCTTTAGTTAGGTACACCGCAGAGACGCATGTATTCCCATCATGCTTTAGTTAGGTACACCGCAGAGACACATGCATTCCCATCATGCTTTAGTTAGGTACACCGCAGAGACGCATGCATTCCCATCATGCTTTAGTTAGGTACACCGCAGAGACGCATGTATTCCCATCATGCTTTAGTTAGGTACACCGCAGAGACACATGCATTCCCATCATGCTTTAGTTAGGTACACCGCAGAGACACATGCATTCCCATCATGCTTAGTTGGGTACACCGCAGAGACACATGCATTCCCATCATGCTTTAGTTAGGTACACCGCAGAGACACATGTATTCCCATCATGCTTTAGTTAGGTACACCGCAGAGACGCATGCATTCCCATCATGCTTTAGTTAGGTACACATGAGAGACGCATGTATTCCCATCATGCTTTAGTTAGGTACACCGCAGAGACACATGCATTCCCATCATGCTTTAGTTAGGTACACCGCAGAGACGCATGCATTCCCATCATGCTTAGTTGGGTACACCGCAGAGACACATGCATTCCCATCATGCTTTAGTTAGGTACACCGCAGAGACACATGCATTCCCATCATGCTTTAGTTAGGTACACCGCAGAGACGCATGTATTCCCATCATGCTTTAGTTAGGTACACCACAGAGACACATGTATTCCCATCATGCTTAGTTGGGTACACCGCAGAGACGCATGCATTCCCATCATGCTTAGTTGGGTACACCGCAGAGACACATGCATTCCCATCATGCTTTAGTTAGGTACACCGCAGAGACACATGCATTCCCATCATGCTTTAGTTAGGTACACCGCAGAGACACATGTATTCCCATCATGCTTAGTTGGGTACACCGCAGAGACGCATGCATTCCCATCATGCTTTAGTCCATCGTTTGTATAAATTAGCGCAAAACGCATAATTTTGATGAATTAAGACGATTATTTTGACTGTGGTTTGAGATCAAAGTTCCATCATGTATACTTGATGTTGATATTCCATGAAAAATTACCATCCTATGGCCATTCCAGTTAAAATCCATACTCCCCCTATTTGAAAGACATGACCTTAATCTTCTTCGTAAAGTCGAGCATGAATTTCAAATGGGATTACCTGAATGTGTGACTCCATTTGAAATCTACACCCCCTGTGTGGGAGATTAAGGTTATATCTTCCATAGGGGGGTGTATGGGTTTCAACTGGAATATCCCATTTAGCAAAGCATAATGTACTGTGTGTGATTTTGCATAATATCAGCAATGCATTATGGGTAGACATGATGTTTTGATATAGTTCAGCAATGATTAGACATATATAGGAAAATCCATAATGAAAATATAAATAGGAGTCGTGTGTATAATGATACTTCACTGAGATTAATAGCGTGCATGCAAGGTTTGAAAAAAAGATACATATGTTGTCCACACAGAGACCTGTAACTCAGTATTCCAGAACTCTTAAGATTAGTACTTTGTGTTAACCAACTACTGAAACAATAATCTAACATTTCTGACTAATTTAGATTTGGTTAAAACCAAGAAATCAGGGTGAAATTTAGGCCAGTTTTAAAGCAACAAATTGGGAATTTTAAGGTTAAAACTTGCGCAAGAATTTTCTCTTGGTCTAAGTTGTTTTTCTCCAAAATAATCATTTCCTAATGCGGTCCATGTGATGGTGTTGCTTAAAGTCCACACATCAGCCAGGGGGAAGGGAATCTTGTTGCCCTCCTTCCCCTCTTGCGGGCTGCTGGCTGCTGTGACATTTAGATATTTAGGCTTTTTTACCGATTTTTGTCAAATCTTGCCCCCGCCCCCTTGAAAATGTCCCCTTGCCCCTCTGGAAAAGCCTGGCTATGCTACTGTAACACACATTGCAAAGTATAAGAAATCTCATGATCATGTGCCAATGTGAACATCCATGGCCCTAAAGAGGACATCATTCCCAGAATCCTTTGAATCCTCCAATATATCACCTCATTACGTCACTCCTATTGCTTTGTACAGGTTCCTTATATTTTCATGTTGAAAATAGACTAGCTAAACATGGGTTGATAGTCAAGGAATGTTTTAAACATATTTTGCAAGATCTGAAGATCTGAATGTGTTCTGTTCATTGAGGTATTTTTATCACTATCAACCCATGTTGCATTGGATAGCAAATCAGTACAGAAAAATGGAAATGGGAGAAATGCATTGTGGGTAGATATCTTCTCTACATGGCACCAATTGAATGAGAGTAATTCTTTTATCACTTTGCAATAAATGTAATAATATAATTGAGTGAGATGATGTCTTTGACATATGTAGTAATATTATCTGTCCTAATGAGTGTAATCCGATGATCATTAATATGGGCATTAATAGTCCCAGCAAACACAAAACATTTTCAAAAACCTTTGCAAAAGGTTACAAAAGTTTGTCAGAAAACGTTTAAATGTCAGGTTATATAAAGGGTACAAATAATTTTTTCATAACATTTTAAAAACATAAAGGGGTAAAAGTTGCTGCAAAACATTTTAACAAAATAAGTGCTGACAAAATATTAAAATGTAGACAATTTTTAATAATATTTTGATTAACATTAAGAATGTTGGTTTTGTGTTTTTCATACAAAATGTTTTTTAAACATTTTCATGATCTATAAATAACCATATATGACCTATATATTATAAACCTATATTTAATGTTTTAAATGTTTTGACCAGAACAAAAAATAATTTGAACAACCTTTGAAACATCTGATGAAGTCAGACACACATCTGACAAAAGCTTGACCACTCACAGGATCGGCTATTTTGGCAAGTTTATATTTATTCTCCAGCCACATTTGATGGTGATTACTCACACACCCCCTACACATTTTCACTAATAAAGGTGGACCCTATGTGTCTCCTATGTACTAAAACAGTATAACCATGGACCACTACACACTGACATTTCACTATTAGAAGCATGGACTTTTGTGGTAAGATATATGATATTTAACTGCCAAATCATGGGCCTGGGCTGGTATTACCAGGGATCCATACAGCTAATGTATCACCCAGCGTTCGAAATTTTGGTTGTCCGTTCGCCCAGGACAACTAAAAAAGTCGCCGGACAACCAAAAATACTGATTCGGTTGTCCGCCGGACAACTATAAATCTGCAACCAAAAACTTAGATGGACAGCCAGAAATTGTAATCTGGTTGTCCTTAATTCAACACTGGTATCACCCCCCCTCCCCCATAAAAAATCCTGAGTAGGTTTTGCCACAAGGTAAGGCGTATTGCATAACAATAGATACAGCTTGGGGGTTAATTCATCTCCTTTGTTATTGCAATGCTAAAATTGTATTGTACCCAGGGCACATAGCTGATAGTATTTTATGGGGGAAAAATGTAAAGTCATTTTTTATGGAAATGTTACTATGGTTACATTCACACTAACAATGTAACGATTTCCATCTCAGGTCAACCACCTGAAGTGGTGAAATAATTTGTTTCATTGTTCTTGAAATCACATTTAAAAGTGAGAATTTATATCTTATCGTATATTAAACCATCGCGAATACGGTAGCCTTGGGCAAGGCCATTGGGCAATTCCTGTTGAAATACATACACCCCCCTATGGAAGACATGACCTTGGTCTCCCATACAGGGGAGTGTAAATTTCAAATGGTGTCCTCATTCAGGTAACCCCATTCACACTTCCTCCCTGTAAGATTAAGGATGTGTCTTTCATTGGGGTGTATGGATTTTGACTGGAATAGCGCATTTATTCACAGTAGAATAGATAGCAATCGTTTGCTGCTTCAACTGTTGGCTTTTCTACTTGAGATGATTATCAACAAATTTTATATTCACATAATTGCAGGGTGTGGCAATTAAGCTCATCTTCTATATTACGTACTATTGTGTAATTGTATCATGCTGGGTGATCATAGGCACAGCAAAGGCTGTGGCATTTTTGTAGATGACAGTCAGGGAAAATAGCCCAAAATTTGCGGGGAGAGGGTTTTACCTCATGCTTTTATTAGGTATTCAATCCGCAGGATTCAACCATTGTTCATCACCATTTAACAACGATGAGTCTGCATCGTCTGTGTGATTGGGAAGTAAATCATGCAGACGTACCAGACGCAAGTTGTTAAATGGCAATGAACAACTGTGAAACATGGTTGGGTCCTTCTTTTCAACGAATAAAACAAGTTTAAGATTGATTTAATTCACATGATGATTATTTAATAAGAAATGCCAGTAAGGGTCATTGCCATTAAACATTCATGACAAGAAGATCAAAAGATTTCTCTGTTGATATTGGCATGCGTACGCGTATACGTTACTGTAAAAGTTTGGATTCATCACCGATTAACAAAGATATAGGAAGAGTGAATAACAATTTCAACCATAGTGTCTCAACTTCTTTTGTTTTAAGGCCTCAAACATGGGTGTCAATTCTTGGGAAAACAGGGCTGACAGTTTTGGCAAAATGAGCCACTTTTTGTTGGGCAAAAAAGAAATTGCAATTTTTATTTTAGTGCCGCTTTTGTGTAGCTGGTGTTTTCAAGGAGTTCTATGGAGAGGGTGCCTGTTGAAGGTGCTAAAACCTCAAGATTTTTTTCTAAAATGTTCACATCAAAAATAATATAAATATTCTTCCTTTTTGTGTGCAATGTCAACAAAGGCTGCTCTGTGTCATCTTTCACCCCTGCCTCTTCTTCCCCTCTCCCAGATTTGCTGATGTTGTTGCCACTGGCTAGAGTAAGATTTGGACAGCAAGGTTAACTAACCATATGGTAACATTGTGAACATTTTGTCACATACACACTACTAGCTACCTGTCAGATTCTTGCCAGAAATCAATATGAATTTGCATTCAATTTCCAAGCGAAATAGTGCATCCCTGTCCAAACCCAATATCCCTAAGGCTCAGTGGACAACCAGCCCTTAATAGAAGTTGCATCAATGTGATTTTTTTTGTCGATATCCATTTGACTATTCGTGTTTTAGAACTGATCAATCTGCAATAGCTGCCCTTTTGTTATGTAAGTTTTGACAAATTGTTCAACATGCAAAATCCAAGAATATAACAGCTGGCAGCTATTGCAGATGGGGCCTTGAAGAAGGATCCATCTGCAATGGCTGCCTTTTTGTTATGCAGCCAAAGTTTTGATCAAGTGCTCAACATGCAAAACATAAAAAAGCGCAGTGATTTATAGTGCGCTACGCACAGGCACAACGCTTAGACATTGATCCACAAGCCTCAGCACACTTTACAGGTTGTCGCTGACCACTACGGCCCCACATCATTCCACAGACCATTAAACAACAATTCAGGGACTTTGCTGCTTCAAGAGCGCACACCCTATACATTCCACGAATAACCTTCGCAACCAAGATCAGCTCCCCGAGTTTCGTACGGGTTATAACGAGACAAATTAGCAGTAAGTTCTTGTCCAGGGGAATTTCAAGCGAACTCAATTTTTCCACGAGAGCGTACTAGGCACCGCCAGGGTTAGAAACCCACAACCTCTCGCACCATAGTCGAACGCCTTATCGATTGAGCTAACTTGACTGCTTAACAACCAGCAGCTATATCAGAAAGGGCCTTTAAGAAGGATCCATCTGCAATAGCTGCCAGGTGATATATTTAAGTTTATACAAAGTGTCCAGTGTGTTAAATCTGACAATATGGCAGCTATAGCAGATAGGGCCTTCTTGACCTAACCCCCCTCCCCCCAAAAAAATTGTATCCAGTCAGCATTCATTGTAAAATGCATTGTACTGTTGTATATTTTGTGAAAACTGGATTACAAATCAGGAAATTTGTATGAAAAGAAAAGAATGCATTTACTGAATAAAAACCTTTCTGCAGTGTTGCAAATTGAAATTCATGAATTTTAAGCTTCTTGTCATTCGGGAGCTCATCGTTAGAAATAAATTTGTTGTAATTTATTATTTTCTAAATTGATGCACTGGTGAAACTTCTTCATTTTACAACATGCTGATGACATAGCAGTAATATTCGAATTCGGACTATAGGAATAAATAAAAAAACCTTTAAGAGTTGGCCACTAAATGAAACACTTGCAAAGTTACGTAATTTTTTAATTATCAAGTTTTGGTTTGTAACATTTATGTCAATTGTTGGAACTGTTTACAGCACATAGTATCAGATTTGAATGGGCTACTAGTTTAAAAAGATGGACCTGACTTGACTTGAAATTGAATTATATTGTAATTTTACTTCTGTGAGAAGATGGCTGCAAGCTGCCTACAAGAAAACAGGAAAGCAATTGAATTGTATTTTATGAGAAATGAGACCCAACCAGGCAGTGGGATTGATATTAAAGGCAATTCCCAGTAAAAATGTTATTAATGTGTTGTAAATTACTGTATATGTTTTGGTTTTGGTTAAAAGTTTTAGTAAAATTTAAATGTCAGTTTAAAGGCCATGAAAATGTTTTTAAAACATTTTATATGAAAAAACTACAACAACATTTAAAAATGTCAATGGTATTATAAATTATTTTTGGAAACACTTTGCAAAATATTTGGTCAAGACTTAAATAACATGATGTTCATGTATTTTGTAGCAAATTTTTGAAAAAATATTTTTGAATGTTATTAAAACATTTTATACAATTTTTAACCTGACATTTAAACTTTTACTCTAAAATGTTTTGTCTTTGCTGAGTACATTTTAGGAAGACAAGAAGTGGTCTATTTGGGCAAATATTTCATCTCAATTTTTGTGTAGATAGAAAGGGAGGCCTGGGCAAACTACCATAAGAGCGACATAAATCAAGAACTAACGTACCCAAAACCTCCAGCCTCAATTTGTGACAAACAGTGCAGGAACTTCAGCTGTATTTTGTTTTGTGTGTTATTTGTATAAAGATGAAATTCCACTTTCACTGTTAAGCCTGCATCCTTGCCACCTACCAATACTGGGTTACATTACATGCAGCTCTGTTGCCAAGAATAATTTAGGGGTGCATTTGGGTGCATCACCGCCGTACACTGATACGGCTGTGCTGTAGAGGGGAGTGTATGTGGCATGAGAAGTTTCAAAATTTCAAAATGAAGCCGCAATTGAAGCCATTTTGATGCATCATCTTTACAAAATGTGCGTTGCATAGGCAAATTCATACAGCAAAGTGGATTTTTTAGGGGGGGGGGGGATTGGAATAGGGCATCTTCATCCTTCTAGCTTATGGGCCTGCTTGTATGAGTATAACATCACTGGTTTCAACAATGATCAAGTGTTCGGTGGCTTACCATACTGTATTGAAGATACCTAGACTCTTTTTTAGTTCGGTATAACCATGGAGTTGTAGCAGGCTTCCATCCCATGGGCTAGCGGTATAGGTCATTGGTAAATTACGAATTGTGTTATTGTACAAGCTATGTTAATGCAATTTTCCTGAGGATCCCATAAGGGTTGCTTCTTTCAATTTAATCAAACAAATGTGATCAACTGTCAACAAAACCAGGTATGTCAGCAGATCGAAAGAAAAGGCAAATTGAGATAAAAGTGGTAACAATGTGTGCATTTAAAAAAAAAATTTCCTCAAAACAACTTAACCCCATGAGAACTACCTGCCTATTGGGCAAAAAGGAGTTTTCATTATTAATTGGACCATTCAGCAACATTGTTAGAATAATTTCACCACACAAAGAAATGGGGGTGAATTATTTGCAAAACTCCATTCTGATTGGTGATTAAAATGAAGATATCATGTAATTGACCAATCAGAGGCAATGTTAGATCGGCAGGTAGTGCTCAGGGGGTTAACGTCTAAAAAATACTCGGCAACTTGTATCATATCAGTATGAGTTTTGCAAAATATTGAATAGCAATTTGTCTCTTGGTTAAATTTGTGTTATGCATGAATTCTTGTGAATTATAGACCAGGGATCATATAACCACCATGAGGGCACTGTTGAAATGGATCCAAGTGTGCAGGCGGTGGTGGATGCGATATCGCCATTTTTGACATCGCCATTGGATGAACACGTAATCGTGAAATCTTCACAAACAATTCTAAATTTGTTATGTGGTGTCAAAGCAAAATTATCTTACTCTAAAACCGTTGGGGTACGACAATGTACCCCACTGTATATATGTTATTTTTCAATTTATAACTGCTAACCGTGTATTTTGAATGGGGCTATCAGCCTTGTATTTTCACCAGCCTCGAACGTCACATGTCCTATGCCGCCTGCAAGTGTGACTTCCCATAGTACACAATACTTAATCTATCATGTATTTGTGCATTTTTTTTTGTGATTACAGAGTTCTGGTGATCCGTTAGAGGATGAGGAGGAGTCCTTTGTACTGATGGCGGTCTTTCACGCAGTAGAAGATGGCAATCTTAAGGGCATCAAGGAGTTGGTAGAAAATCTCACGACCTTTGACCCCAACCAGAAAAACAAAGTAAGCATTGCTTTTCAGTTTATTATATTTTATGAATTTTTTTATGAACTCAAGTTATAGAGTATGAGTTTTTGTACCTGTCATACTCAAAGGTCATTCTAAGCATGTAGAAGCCTATTGGGGTCAAAGGACTATGTACTGACGAGATGAGTCTGTTTGAGATCCTAGTGCTGGCATTTTTTGACTGGTCAGTGCCAGAAGCTAAGTGGGTAAGTGCAATAGCTGCCCTGTGAACATTTGACCATTTACACACAGTATATTGTACTCATCTACACCTGGAAGCTATTGCACTTACCCACTTCTGGCACTAAGTAGTCACAGAAGTGGGTAAGTGCAATAGCTGCTCTGAAAATTTGACAATGTACACACAGTATATTGTGTACCCAGGAATTATGTTCAGTTTACAAAGGATATGTACGACCATTACTTGAATACGCGGATGTAGTATGGCATTCCTCACTTACCACAACTCAAGATCATACTTTGGAGCAGCTGCAAAAAAGAGCTTGCAAAATAGTTCTGGGCAAATTGTATATGATGGTTATGAAAACGCTCTTAATCTTTGCCAGCTAGACTCTCTAGCTGATAGGAGGGAGGACCATTGTCGTAAGTTGGCCGAAGGGCTTTCTGCTTCTATTCGAACAAAAGATCTCATCCCTCCTACCATACTGGAGAGTCATGGCAGGGTCCTTCATAATGCAAATCAAATCTCTCAACTTTATGCAAGGACCAATCGTTTCAAAAACAGCGCTATTCCATACTTTATCAATTTATTGAATAACTAAATGCCCTGAACTGTTTTGCATATTCTGACTTTTTAAATATGGTAATATTGAGGCAATTTTAGCCTTTTAAGGGGTACTACACCCTGTTGTAAATTGTGACTATTTTTGCATTTTCTCAAAAATAATAACACACTGGTAACAAAAGTTATGTATATTATTGGGGCAAGGAATCCAATTACTACACTGAAATTTCAGTGACTCAACACAAGCGGTTCGGTATATATGATAGGAAATGAGGTACATCCTAGCGGTACCTTATTTCTTATCATAAATAGCGAACCGCTTGTCTTGAGTCACTGAAATTCCAGTGTAGTAATTGGATTCCTTGCCCCTATATTATACATAAGTTTTGCTACCAACGTGTTATCAGTTTTGAGAAAAATGCAAAAATAGACACAAATTTATCGAGGGGTGTAGTACCCCTTAATGGTGTGTATTTATAATGTTTTTGAATGATGTCTTGAATAAGTGCAATATTTTATTTTCTATCAACAGCAGTTGCTGTATTTTTCCATGTTAATATTGATACTATATTTTTTAATGTTTAATTGTTTTTAATATTGTAAACCACTTGTAATTTGGCCTTAGGGCTACGATTTGTGTGTGAATAAAATATACTATACTATTGTGTTTTAAAATCTACACATGGCAGCTATTGTACTTACCCACTTCTGGCACTGAGCAGCTGATTTGGGGCCCGTAGTGTGTTCAGCAGTAAACACATCAATAAAATGAATATAAGAGAGTAGGAGACAAGTAGGTTATCTTGTCACTCATCTGATGCTAAAAATGGATGCAGAAATATGATGAGGATTGAATCACACGATGGTAGCCGACAATCGTTTAATGCGGCAACAGCCAATATCGTACGCAAAACAGGCAATATGATGGCAACACTGACTGGACGTTGGACGCAATTATTTTCCCCCAAGTCCAGTGCGTTTTTAGCTTTATTGGCCCCGTTACAGAAAAAGAAAGTGCACAAAGCATATTTCCCATTATTATGTATTATATACATTTTCACATGAAACTAAATCATTTTGGATTCAAATGAATATGCAGAAAATATCTTTCTTTAGCGAATTATATTAGTTTGAAACGCTAAAACATTAATTACGCAAAAAGCTCGCGGGCGAAATTAAGGTCTATAAAAATTTAAAATCTTACAATAAAAGACACAATTTCATGCCTAATTTTAACACCAGGATTTTACCATTGTGACATGATGCTTACATCAACGTCAAGGGCGCAGTCTTTGCTCTCAAATACTGTTTGTTCTGTTCAATTTGCTTATTTTAATCTTGAGATATGTTTAGTTAACGACGAAAGGGTAAAATCACAATTGTGTCACTTTTGCTAGGGAAGAGGACTTTACATGTAAATCAGTGATAGCATCAAGTTTATCAAGAGTTCCTTCGTGAAATCAAAATAATGCATCAGTTACACAATACAAATTTTTTTTACTGTTTTATCATGATGCAGGAATAATGATGCTCTTTTTCTACTTAAAAAAGATTAAATGATAAATAGATATTTCACATTCTGCTGTAAAATTGAATACATGTACATGTCAATGATTTTATCATGGTAAATACTGTTCTCTTAGTCACCATAAGACATGTTAAAAGACAAACAAATATCGCACACTTATAGGTTAATGAACACGTATTACTTGTTGAGAGAGAAATTAGACAAAATAATGATGCGTCTAATGCACGAGCCCCAAAGGGGGGAGTTCATTAGATGCATCAACATCGGCAATTATTGATTTACATGTACAGCTCTCTTCCCTAGGTAAAAGTGGCACAATTGTGATTTTACCCTTTCGTTGTTAAATAAACATATCTCGAAATTGAAACAAGCAAATTGAACAGAACAAATGGTATTTGAGAACTAAGATTACGCCCTTGACGTTGATATAAGCATCATGTCAGAGTGTATAGTAAGTGTAGACTATGCCATAGTCTATTTTTGATGTTAATCATGATGAAAGCATTCAGTTGAACTCGAAATTATACTAATATTAATTACATCAAAATACTAGTATAAAATTGTTATGAAAAAGTTTATATAATTATATTAGTGACAGTAAAAGTAAAGTGTACGTATAGGCTTATATTATTGAATGCAACATATCATAATGTCATAATTGTATTGGCACTTCAATACTGAACAATTCTGATTTTAGAATCTGCCAGTTTATTAATCGCGAAATTCCATGTTAAAAATAGACTATGGACTTTCAATTTTAAACCGGATTTTGAACGGGCAAAGTCCCTAACATTCACACTGTCAATCATACTTGTTTATCAATCAAATTTAACCGCAAGCAAATACAAGACGCGTGCATGTACTTATTGACGCGTTCATGTAATTACACAACACAAAGGCGGGGTAGGCCACATACTTGTGTACCATGTAGTTATTAATGGTAATGACAGGTACCGGAGGATTTAAACCATAACGAGATCGGGCGCCAATCACAAGCCAGATCCATTTAAAGATGCATTACATCATGGCCAATTTTAGTAGGCCAGATTTCCGACAATCTCATCCATAGAAGCTCATAGACAGCCGTGTTAAGCATCTCTGACCGCAATCCAAAGTCAGTAGTCCACTTGGGAAGCTAACAAACAGAGGGAGTAGGGTGACTGAAAAGAACAGATGTGAAAATCTATCAATTGTGCACACATTAATTAGGCCTAAATCAGAGTTTTAAGCTTAAATACAATATCCAGAGTATGCACAATGGGCAGGTGAACTCTGAGTGACAACTCTTTTAGAGTGAAGCTCACTCTCAAGAAAGAGTGAAAAAATTCACTCAGGAAAAGAGTGAATCAGAAAAGAGCATTTATTTATTTATTTATTTATTCATTTTGGCTTATTTTATATACAAGAATATCATAGCAGTTCATAACAGCTACTATGTGCTTTAAATTGTTGTGAGGATAGGCCCCAGGTTAGGGTAGGGCCGATCTAGGAATGTTGAACTGGTCTAAAGCTTAAGCACATGTACACAATGTGTCGAACTTCAGTGTGGGATGAATGATGAAAAACTATGGATTTAGTGAAGCTAATACTATAGTCAAACTGTTCATTGGTGAGTACACTTAGGTGTAGGACATAACACTTGGCAAATATCATGTTTACAGACCACAGTCTGGAGAAGCGTGATGCGGCGTAACCTACATAAGCTTACATATGCGTATGTAAACCGGCAACTGGGCCGGTAACAAACTGCTCACATATGACTTAAGCTTACTGCTGCCGTTGTCTCGGGCTAATACTTGCTACGAGTTATGACCTACACATAAATGTAATCACTATTGAGTATGCTGTCTATTTCTTCATCAAATCCGCTTTCTTTTCGCCATTCATTCACGTACACTGTTCGCCATCTTGTTACACAAGTTCAACAAACATCGGCCGATTTTCGGCGCTTCTGTTTGGCTGACAGTTCACTCCAAGAAAGAGTGAAATTTTGCGCCACTTTTGAGCGAGTGGAGGCTCACTCGAAACCGCGAGTGAAATAATGTGTACTGTTTTCAATCTTTTAGAGCTAAAACCCACTCTTTTAGAGCTAACTTAAATTCACTCTGAAATTCAGAGTGGTTTTTCACTCTTTTACATTTAGAGAGTACGGGGAAGTCTGTAGTAAGGGTAAAATATTGAACTTTGGTCAATATTTGGGGAGTTTTTCCATACCAACACTTGTAGCTTCATGCAATTAAATGGGTTTCACAATTATAAACACTGCCGTTTTCTTCAGTTTAGCTTTTTTTTCATAGGAACAAAATACCTAATGACAATTTGTAATGACTTACACTTCACTTTAAAGCTACTGCAAATTTGAATCAATTTCATACCTTTGCTGTAATCACTGATAGAGTCTTTAAACACATGCACATGCCATAGCATGAAATATAGCATAACATATTGCATAAAATGTTTGGGAATTTGCAGTGTGATATGGATTCGTGAATTTTTCATACTCGTAAATATTTGTTTTTTGGGCCTTTAAGAATTATTGATCAATTTATCAGTTTCCCAAAATTTATTGTTCATTCGCAAAAATTATGTTGCCACAAAATTGTTGTGCTTTATAATATTTTCTTCACGTCGTACAAATTCTAGGCTGACATTTTGCTCTCACCTTGAGCGTGAAATAAGAAAAGACCTTGTCGTATTTCTCACAAGGTATGTCATCTCATGTTTACTGCCAAGGCTATTTGTTCTGATCAACAACTTTTTCTGTGGTATTTTAATTTGTTTGCTTTGGGGGGATGGGGGATTTATCCCCAATATTTTGTCAGGGGATGGTCCATGCAATCATCCCCCAATGTTGACGCCTGATAATGGGTTTCTGACCAAATTAACCTCATATTTGCCCATTTTAGCCCCAAAAGTGCAAATTTTCGCGCGCTCTGCGCGCATTTAGTCCATTTTTAAACAATATTTCATCAGTTTAGCTTCAAAATGGCAAATTTTTTCGCTGCTTCAAGCTTAGCATTTGTACCATAAACTTATTCTGTCGCCAAAAGGTGCTGCATAGACTATACTTTAAGAATTTTTCCAACTCCATCCCCCAATGTCAAAAAAGAAATCTACGCCACTGATGGTGATGTGGGTGGGTGATGGGAAACTTGGCCAAAATGAAATGGTGATGTGGGTGGGTGATGGGAAACTTAAATGAGATGGTGATGTGGGTGGGTGATGGGAAACTTGGCCAAAATGAAATGGTGATGTGGGTGGGTGATGGGAAACTTGGCCAAAATGAAATGGTGATGTGGGTGGGTGATGGGAACTTGGCCAAAAATGAAATGGTGATGTGGGTGGGTGATGGGAAACTTGGCCAAAATGAAATGGTGATGTGGGTGGGTGATGGGAAACTTGGCCAAAATGAAATGGTGATGTGGGTGGGTGATGGGAAACTTGGCCAAAATGAAATTGTGATGTGGGTGGGTGATGGGAAACTTGGCCAAAATGAAATGGTGATGTGGGTGGGTGATGGGAAACTTGGCCAAAATGAAATGGTGATGTGGGTGGGTGATGGGAAACTTGGCCAAAATGAAATGGTGATGTGGGTGGGTGATGGGAAACTTGGCCAAAATGAAATGGTGATGTGGGTGGGTGATGGGAAACTTGGCCAAAATGAAATGGTGATGTGGGTGGGTGATGGGAAACTTGGCCAAAATGAAATGGTGATGTGGGCGGGTGATGGGAAACTTGGAATGAAATGGTGATGTGGGCGGGTGATGGGAAAATGAAATGGTGATGTGGGTGGGTGATGGGAAACTTGGCCAAAATGAAATGGTGATGTGGGCGGGTGATGGGAAACTTGGAATGAAATGGTGATGTGGGTGGGTGATGGGAAACTTGGCCAAAATGAAATGGTGATGTGGGTGGGTGATGGGAAAATGAAATGGTGATGTGGGTGGGTGGGAACTTGGAATGAAATGGTGATGTGGGTGGGTGATGGGAAAATGAAATGGTGATGTGGGTGGGTGGGAAACTTGGAATGAAATGGTGATGTGGGTGGGTGATGGGAAAATGATATGGTGATGTGGGTGGGTGATGGGAAACTTGGCCAAAATGAAATGGTGATGTGGGTGGGTGATGGGAAACTTGGCCAAAATGAAATGGTGATGTGGGTGGGTGATGGGAAAATGAAATGGTGATGTGGGTGGGTGATGGGAAACTTGGCCAAAATGAAATGGTGATGTGGGTGGGTGATGGGAAACTTGGCCAAAATGAAATGGTGATGTGGGTGGGTGATGGGAAAATGAAATGGTGATGTGGGTGGGTGATGGGAAACTTGGCCAAAATGAAATGGTGATGTGGGCGGGTGATGGGAAACTTGGAATGAAATAGTGATGTGGGCGGGTGATGGGGTGGTGATGTGGGTGGGTGATGGGAAACTTGGCCAAAATGAAATGGTGATGTGGGTGGGTGATGGGAAAATGAAATGGTGATGTGGGTGGGTGATGGGAAACTTGGCCAAAATGAAATGGTGATGTGGGTGGGTGATGGAAAACTTGGCCAAAATGAAATGGTGATGTGGGCGGGTGATGGGAAAATGAAATGGTGATGTGGGTGGGTGGGAAACTTGGAATGAAATGGTGATGTGGGTGGGTGATGGGAAAATGAAATGGTGATGTGGGTGGGTGATGGGAAACTTGGCCAAAATGAAATGGTGATGTGGGTGGGTGATGGGAAAATGAAATGGTGATGTGGGTGGGTGGGAAACTTGGAATGAAATGGTGATGTGGGTGGGTGATGGGAAAATGAAATGGTGATGTGGGTGGGTGATGGGAAACTTGGCCAAAATGAAATGGTGATGTGGGTGGGTGATGGGAAACTTAGCCAAAATGAAATGGTGATGTGGGTGGGTGATGGGAAACTTGGCCAAAATGAAATGGTGATGTGGGTGGGTGATGGGAAACTTGGCCAAAATGAAATGGTGATGTGGGTGGGTGATGGGAAACTTAGCCAAAATGAAATGGTGATGTGGGTGGGTGATGGGAAACTTAGCCAAAATGAAATGGTGATGTGGGCGGGTGATGGGAAAATGAAATGGTGATGTGGGTGGGTGATGGGAAACTTGCAATCAACTTTGCATCAGCCTAATCTACATTTGTGAATGAGAACCTCATATACCACATCCTCTGTATACTTGAATAAATAATTGCCTACTTGAATTCTTATAAGACATTCCAATATTCATAGTAAGAAAACATCTTTACATTTCAGTACCTCAGAAGTTTAATATTATGCAGATTATTCAGCGACTTGCTCATTCAGAAAAGCATAAAATTCAACAAAATTCAGTTTTTTGCACCTTTGTTAGTGTCATATAGATGTGCTGACATATCCTGCTAATGGTTAACCCGAAAGCTGTGTATTGAAGACAAAATAAGACATTCTACATGAAATTGTAATATATACTGCAGTAGAGAAATTAGTTACATATGCATTAACCGGGCTTCACCTTTGTGAATACTGCTCTTTTCCTTTATCTTTGCCAAATTTTTCATTGCAAAAATATCCAATGACAATTTTAATGACATATCCTTCACTTGTAAGCAATGTATACACAATTTTGATTTGTTTACACTTTCTCGCTGATTGGGCCTTTAAGTATCGATAAAATATTCAAACATTTGTGTATGCTAATCTTGTACATGTGTAATATTCTCGGGTGTGAAAATTTCATTGCTTTAATAGAAGGAATGCTGTGTCTGCCAAGACATGGCGACAATATCAAGCTTATTAAGATTCCGTAATTGCTATTAGTAGAAGTAAGCAGGGGAAGGTAGAGGCCTCATCCAGTCGTGGCTTCGTGCTTCCCAAGTTAATTATCTTAGCTAGGGCCGCGAGATAGAGAAAACAAAATGAAGTGACATCCTGTGTTAAAATTGACCAGAACATAAACAGAAACAAGGTTGCCTGCCAAACAATTTCAACCCATGGAGCAAGTTGTCAAAAAGTAGCCCAATTAAATTAAATTTTGTCCATGAGGGGATCATCCACTCTAAAAATCCTAATAGAAGAAAAATAAAGCAATAATTGCCATGTGCATCTTCCTTTTTAGCCCATGAAACACTGTATTTTTGGGCCAAAATAGGGTAAAATTGCAAAAACAATTTGTGCTTTGTGCACTGGCCTATCATATACCAAAATTCACCTTCACGTTTTTGGATTAAATAGTATAAAATCGAAAATTTGTCACTCACTTTTAGCGCAAATGTCCCAGTCAAACCGGCACAAAATCAGCTTGTCACCCTAAATTTTGATGCTTCCACCACCACTGTTGCGACATTTGTACTTGATATCCCTCCATGTGTAATTACACAAAATACGAGCCCTTCTAAAGAATTTTATAGGAAGTTGTCATATTTACAAGGTATATTTGAAAAAAAATAAAAAGCATGCATTTTTCTGCAAAAGCCTCAAGATACACAAGTATGTGTTGTATGTAAGTGTCATCATCATATCATCAGTCATTTATGAGTTCACTATGAACTACAATGATCTCATTCCTAAGTGCACAGTTGATAAACCTCCATTCAACTATCATGTATCCAAATTTTAACCTTAGGTATTAGATAGGGAGGCCCATACAACCTTATTGGCCTATGGAATGAAAGTGCTTTTTCAGGCACAATTTTCTTGCAATTCTTTGGTGACTGTGGTCCATGTATATTATTTTTCCGAAGTT